>NC_056746.1:1010268839-1010318050 GCF_019279795.1 Protopterus annectens | reverse complement strand
CTACTGTTCTAACACAGTCCACTGCATATTGTGCTATGTTATAAGAAGTAAGAGTAGTCCCTGCCATGCTTGTTATACTACTGTTCTACCATACTCCACTGCACACTGTGTTATATCATAAGAAGTAACAGTAGTCCCTGCCATGCTTGTTATACTACTGTTCTAACACACTCCACTGCACATTGTGTTATACTATAAGAAGTAACAGTAGTCCCTGCCATGCTTGTTAAACTACTGTTCTAACATACTGTACTGCACACTGTGTTATATTATAAGAAGTAACAGTAGTCCCTGCCATGCTTGTTATACTACTGTTCTAACACACTCCACTGAACACTGTGTTATATCATAAGAAGTAACAGTAGTCCCTGCCATGCTTGTTATACTACTGTTCTAACAAACTTCACTGCACACTGTGATATATCATAAGAAGTAACAGTAGACCCTGCCATATTTGTTATACTACTCTTCTAACATACCCCACTGCACACTGTGATATATCATAAGAAGTAACAGTAGTCCCTGCCATGCTTGTTACACTACTGTTCTAACATACTCCACTGCACACTGTGTTATATCATAAGAAGTAACAGTAGTCCCTGCCATGCTTGTTATACTACTGTTCTAACACACTCCACTGCATATTGTGTTATGTTATAAGAAGTAACAGTAGTCCCTGCCATGCTTGTTATACTACTGTTCTAACATACTCCACTGCATATTGTGTGATATCATAAGAAGTAACAGTAGTCCCTGCCATGCTTGTTATACTACTGTTCTAACATACTCCACTGCACACTGTGATATATCATAAGAAGTAACAGTAGTCCCTGCCATGCTTGTTATACTACTGTTCTAACACACTCCACTGCACACTGTGTTATATCATAAGAAGTAACAGTAGTCCCTGCCATGCTTGTTACGCTACTGTTCTAACATACTCCACTGCACACTGTGTTATCATAAGAAGTAACAGTAGTCCCTGCCATGCTTGTTATACTACTGTTCTAACATACTCCACTGCACACTGTGTTATATTATAAGAAGTAACAGTAGTCCTTGCCATGCTTGTTATGCTACTGTTCTAACATACTCCACTGCACATTGTGTTATTTTTTAAGTTGTAACAGTATTCCCTGCCATGCTTGTTATACTACTGTTCTAACACACTCCACTGCACATTGTGTTATGTTATATGAACTAACAGTAGCCCCAGCCATGCTTGTTATACTACTGTTCTAAAATACTCCACTGTCTGATATTATAAGAAGAAACAGTAGTCCCTGCCATGTTTGTTATACTACTGTTCTAACACACTCCACTGCACATTTTATTTATTTATTTTATTTTATTTATTTTATTTGCAGTTGGTTTACCAGGATAGTCCATTGGGCCAAATGAACCCATTTTCAATGGAGTCCTGGGGAGAAAAGCTCCAAGTAGGATTTACATCCATATTACAATAATTACAAGAATTTTACAAATATAATATACAATATGTGGTAGACAGAGTACTGTTCACATTAAAGTTAGAGCAAACACTTTTAGGAAGAACAACTGGTGGTAAACATTTTAGATGATACAGTCTAGAGAAGGTAAGCATTTCAATTTAGAAAAGTAAGAAACAATTGCAACAGAGCTGACAATGTAGTGAACAAAAATTGTTTTTTTTTTTTTTTTTTTTTTTTTTTTTTTTCTCAGTATGGATCATGAAGGATGTGAGCATGAGCATTCCCACTGGGAAAGTAGGTGAGAGTGAAGAGATTTTTTGAATGTAAGGTGGTTGAAAGTGGTGCGAATGGCAGGAGGTAGGGAGTTCCAGAGTCGTGCAAAGCTAAAGTTTAGGAGATTTTTACCAGGGGGACGCTTTGGTTTATATAATTCGATTAGATATAGTTGTTAGATCTAAGTACCCTGCTGGGAAGGTGAAATTTAAATGCAGAAGAAAGAGATGGACAGAGGTCAGGTTTGAAAATGAGCTTATGAGCAAGAGTAAGTTGAGAATAGATAAGTTGGTTAGGAAGTTCAAGCCATTTTAATTTATGGAGTGAAGAGCAGTGATGGCTTGAAGATTTATGGCTGGTAGCGAATTTAGCAATTTTATTGTAACAGGAGGAAAGTTTTGTTTTAAGGGAAGATTGGATGTTGGTTAGGAGAGGGCTCCGTATAGAAGAGAGGGGATGAGGAATGTAGAGAGAGTGATTTTAGTGGAGGGTGTAAGGTAGCATTTTGTATAGCATGTCTAGTTTTTGATGTGTTTTTTTTATGTTGAGTTGAATGTGATAGTTGAATTTAAGGTGACTGTCTATTTGAACACCAAGTAATTTAGCATTGGACACCAATTCCAGGATGTGTTGTTATGGCTGTTAATTAATAGAGAATTAGTACTGGTAGAGATGTGTTTAGAGGGCTAAATACCATTAGTTTGGTTTTAGAGGCATTAAGAACAAGGTGGTTATCTTTCATCCAAAGTTCAGTGGAAGAGAATGCATCTTGTGTAAGCTTTTGTAGTACTGGGAAGGATGTAGCAGTGCAGATGATAGTTGAATCATCTGCGTATTGGATAACGCTGGAGAATGGAATAGAGTTGTGGAAGTCGTTGATGAATATATTAAATAGGAGAGGACCCAGTATGGAGCCCTGGGGAACTCCGGTTGGGGTATTTAGAAAAGAGGATGTAGCCTTTTTCCATTTTACTGCTTGATGTCTATTTGATAAGTAGCTAGAGAACCAGGACAGTGAGGAAGGATATAAGTTGAGTTGAGAGAGTTTGGTTAGAAGGAGCTTGTGAGAGATAGTGTCAAAGGCCTTTGAAAGATCAAGTAAGATGGTAGAGACAATATGACCTGAGTCCCGAGCTTTATTTACAGTTTCTATGAAGGAGAGGAGGGCTGACATAGTGCTGTGGCCGGGTCTAAAACCATGCTGAGTTGGAGTGAGCAGATTATTGCCCAAGAGGTGAGGTAGTAGCTGTAAATGGATACACTTTTCTAGGAGTTTAGAGATGGGGGATAGGATAGCTATGGGGCGGAAGTTTGCAATATTGTTATTATTGCCACCTTTGTGTAAAGGTATGATGTAAGCCTTTTTCCAGATTTGGGGTACCATGTTTTCTTGGATAGAGCGGTTAATTAGTATACTGATGGGTAGGCTATGGCCTCAGCAGAAATGCTGAGGAAGTAAGAAGGAATGTTGTCAGGGGCATTGGAGCATGGTTTTAGTTTTTGTAAAAGTTTTTTTATTGTGGTTGTTGGAATTGGTTTTAGTGATAGAGGTGTGTGAAGAGGGGGTGATAGAGATGGAGAGGGAGTGGTAGTAGAGTTGAAGGAGTGGGGAGGAGGTGTGTGAAGAGGGGGTGACTGAGATGGAGAGGGAGTGGAGATGGAGGAGTAGGGAGGAGGGTGCTGGTGGGAGAAGTGGAGGATGGAGAGGTATTGGAGAATGAAGATGTTAGTTTGGAGATGGAATCTATGAAAAATGTGTTGAATTGTGTAGCTAAGTCCTTGTCAGAAGCATTGGGGTCAGGAGTGGGGTTGAGTAAGTTGCCAGGATTGATAAGGGTAGATATTCCTTTCCAGAACTTCTGAGGGTTTGTTTTATTATTGTTTTGAAGTTTGGAGAAATAGTTTTGTCGATCAGCAATAATGAGCTTTTTTACTTTATTTCTGAGTGTTTTGAATTCAAGATGGGAGAGGGGAGATTTATTTTTATGTGTTGTGTTATAAGATGTAACAGTAGTCCCTGTCATGCCTGTTATACTACTCCTCTAATATACTCCACTGCACACTGTGTTATATTATAAGAAGTAACAGTAGTCCCTGCCATGCTTGTTTTTCTACTGTTCTAAGACACTCCACTGCACACTGTGTTATATCATAAGAAGTAACAGTAGCCCCTGCCATGCTTGTTATACTACTGTTCTAACACACTCCACTGCATATTATGTTATGTTATAAGAAGTAACAGTAGTCCCTGCCATGCTTGTTATACTAATGTTCTAACATACTCCACTGCACACTGTGTTATATCATAAGAAATAACAGTAGTCCCTGCCATGCTAGTTATCCTACTGTTCTAACACACTCCACTGCACATTGTTCTATATCAAAAGTAAAAGTAGTCCCGGCCATGCTTGCTATATGACTGTTCTAACATACTCCACTGCACACTGAGATATATTATAAGAAGTAACAGTAGTCCCTGCCATGCTTGTTATACTACTGTTCTAACATACTCCACTGCATATTGTGTTATGTTATAAGTAACAGTAATCCCTGCCATGCTTTCTTATACTACTGTTCTAACATACTCCACTGCACACTGTGTTATATCATAAGAAGTAACAGTAGTCCCTGCCATGCTTGTTATACTACTTTTCTAACATACTCAACTGCACACTGTTTTAAATTATAAGAAGTAACAGTAGTCCCTGCCGTGCTTGTTATACTACTGTTCTAACATACTCCACTGCACACTTTGTAATATTATAAGAAGTAACAGTAGTCCGTGTCATGCTTGTTTTACTAATGTTCTAACAAACTCCACTGCACACTGTGTTATATTATAAGAAGTAACAGTAGCCCCTGCCATGCTTGTTATACTACTGTTCTAACACACTCCACTGAACACTGTGTTATATCAAAAGAAGTAACAGTAGTCCCTGCCATGCTTGTTATACTACTGTTCTAACATACTCCACTGCACACTGTGTTATATCATAAGAAGTAACAGTAGTCCCTGCCATGCTTGTTATACTACTCCTCTAATATACTCCACTGCACACTGTGTTATATTATAAGAAGTAACAGTAGTCCCTGCCATGCTTGTTATACTACTGTTCTAACACACTCCACTGCACATTGTGTTATATTATAAGAAGTAACAGTAGTCCCTGCCATGCTTGTTATACTACTGTTCTAACACACTCCACTGCACACTCTGTTATATCATAAGAAGTAACAGTAGTCCCTGCCATGCTTGTTCTACTACTGTTCTAACACACTCCACTGCATATTGTGTTATGTCAGAAGAAGTAACAGTAGTCCCTGCCATGCTTGTTATACTACTGTTCTAACACACTCCACTGCATATTGTGCTATGTTATAAGAAGTAACAGTAGTCCCTGCCATGCTTGTTATACTACTGTTCTAGCATACTCCACTGCACACTGTGTTATATTATAAGAAGTAACAGTAGTCCCTGCCATACTTGTTACACTGCCGTTCAAACATACTCCAGTGCACACTGTGTTATATTATAAGAAGTAACAGTAGTCCATGTCATGCTTGTTATACTACTGTTCTGACACACTCCACTGCATATTGTGTTATGTTATAAGACGTAACAGTTGTCCCTCCCTTGCTTGTTATACTACTGTTCTAACATACTCCACTGCACACTGTGTTATATCATAAGAAGTAACAGTAGTCCTTACCATGCTTGTTATTCTACTGTTCTAACACACTCCACTGCACACTGTGTTATATCATAAGAAGTAAAAGTAGTCCCTGCCATGCTTGTTATACTACTGTTTTAACACACTCAACTGCATATTGTGTTATGTTATAAGAAGTAAAAGTAGTCCCTGCCATGCTTGTTATATCAATTTAATAACATAACCATGTCACATGCACACTGTTAGATCATCCATGCTATGCTTATTGCTCATTTGCTGAACACACAGTGCACTGCACACTGTGTTATATCATAAGAAGTAACAGTAGTCACTGCCATACTTTTTACTCTACTGTTCAAACACACTCCACTGCACACTGTGTTATGTCAAAAGAAGTAACATTAGTCCCTGCCATGCTTGTTATACTACTGTTCGAACACACTCCACTGCACATTGTGTTATGTTATAAGAAGTAACCGTAGTCCCTGCCATGCTTGTTATACTACTGTTCTAAAATACTCCACTGCACACTGTGTTATATTATAAGAAGTAACAGTAGTCACTGCCATGCTTGTTATACTACTGTTCTAACATACTCCAATGCAATGTTATATTATAAGAAGTAACAGTAGTCACTGCCATGCTTGTTATAATACTGTTCTAATACACTCCACTGCACATTGTGTTATGTTATAAGAAGTAAGAGTAGTCCATGTCATGCTTGTTATACTACTGTTATAACATATTCCACTGCACAATGTGTTATATCATAAGAAGTAAAAGTTGTCCCTGCCATGCTTGTTATACTACTGTTCTAACACACTCCACTGCACACTGTGCTCTATCATAAGAAGTAACAGTAGTCCCTACCATGCTAGTTATACTACTGTTCTAACACACTCCACTGCAAACTGTGTTATATCACAGGAGGTAACAGTAGTCCCTGCCATGTTTGTTCTACTATTGTTCTAACACACTCCACTGCGTATTGTGTTATGTCATGAGAAGTAACAATCGTCCCTGCCATGCTTGTTATACTACTGTTCTAACAGACTCCACTGCACACTGTATTATATCATAAGAAGTAACAGTAGTCCCTGCCATGCTTGTTATACTACTGTTCTAACACACTCCACTGCACATTGTGCTATATCATAAGAAGTAACAGTTGCCACTGCACTGCTTCTTATACTACTGTTCAAACATACTCCACTGCACACTGTGATATATTATAAGAAGTAACAGTAGCCCATGCCATGCTTGTTATACTACTGTTCTAACACACTCCACTGCATACTGTGCTATGTTATAAGAAGTAACAGTAGTCCCTGCCATGCTTGTTGTACTACTGTTCTAGCATACTCCACTGCACACTGTGTTATATCATAAGAAGTAACAGTAGTCCCTGCCATGGTTGTTATACTACTGTTCTAACACACTCCACTGCACATTGTGTTAAATCATAAGAAGTAACAGTAGTCCCTGCATTGCTTGTTGTAGTACTGTTATAACATACTCCACTGCACACTGTGATATATTATAAGAAGTAACAGTAGTCCCTGCCATGCTTGTTATACTACTGTTCTAACATATTCCACTGCATATTGTGCTATGTTATAAGAAGTAACAGTAGTTTGTGTCATGCTTGTTATAGTACTGTTCTGACACACTCCACTGCATATTGTGTTATGTTATAAGAAGCAACAGTAGTCCCTGCCATGCTTGTTATACTACTGTTCTAACATACTCCACTGCACACTGTGTTATATCATAAGAAGTAACAGTAGTCCCTGCCATGCTTGTTATACTACTGTTCTAACACACTCCACTGCATATTGTGTTATGTTATAAAAAGCAACAGTAGTCCCTGCCATGCTTATTATACTACTGTTCTACCATACTCCACTGCACACTGTGTTATATCATAAGAATTAACAGTAGTCCCTGCCATGCATGTTATTCTACTGTTCTATCATACTCCACTGCACATTGTGTGATATCATAAGAAGTAACAGTAGTCCCTGCCATACTTGTTATACTACTGTTCTAACATACTCCACTGCACACTGTGATATATCATAAGAAGTAACAGTAGTCCCTGCCATGCTTGTTGTACTACTGTTCTAACACACTCCACAGCACATTGTGTTATATTATAAGAAGTAACAGTAGTCCCTGCCATGCCTGTTATACTGCTGTTCTAACACACTCCACTGCACACTGTGTTATATCATAAAAAGTAACAGTAGTCCCTGCCATGCTTGTTACGCTATTGTTCTAACATACTCCACTGCACACTGTGTTATATCATAAGAAGTAACAGTAGTCCCTGCCATGCTTGTTATACTACTGTTATAACATACGCCACTGCACACTGTGTTATATTATCAGAAGTAACAGTAGTCCTTGCCATGTTTGTTATACTACTGTTCTAACACACTCCACTGCACACTGTGTTATATCATAAAAAGTAACAGTAGTCCCTGCCATGCTTGTTATACTACTTTTCTAACACACTCCACCGCACACAGTGTTATGTTATAAGAAGTAACAGTAGTCCCTGACATGCTTGTTATGCTACTGTTCTAACATACTCCACTGCACACTGTGTTATATTATAAGAAGTAACAGTAGTCCCTGCCATGCTTGTTATACTACTGTTCTAACACACTCCACTGCACACTGTGTTATATTATAAGAAGTAACAGTAGTCCATGTCATGCTTGTTATACTACTGTTCTAACATACTCCACTGCACACTGTGTTATATTATAAGAAGTAGCAGTAGTCCCTGCCATGCTTGTTATACTACCATTCTAACATACTTCCCTGCACACTGTGATATTATAAGAAGTAACAGTAGTCCCTGCCATGCTTGTTATACTACTGTTCTAACACACTCCACTGCACATTGTGTTATATTATAAGAAGTAACAGTAGTCCCTGCCATGCCTGTTATACTGCTGTTCTAACACACTCCACTGCACACTGTGTTATATCATAAGAAGTAACAGTAGTCCCTGCCATGCTTGTTACGCTACTGTTCTAACATACTCCACTGCACACTGTGTTATCATAAGAAGTAACAGTAGTCCCTGCCATGCTTGTTATACTACTGTACTAACATACTCCACTGCACACTGTGTTATATTACAAGAAGTAACAGTAGTCCTTGCCATGCTTGTTATACTACTGTTCTAACACACTCCACTGCACACTGTGTTATATCATAAGAAGTAACAGTAGTCCCTGCCATGCTTGTTATACTACTTTCCTAACACACTCCACCGCACACTGTGTTATGTTATAAGAAGTAACAGTAGTCCATGTCATGCTTGTTACACTACTGTTCTAACATATTCCACTGCACACTGTGTTATATTATAAGATGTAACAGTATTCCCTGCCATGCTTGTTATACTACTATTCTAACACACTCCACTGCACATTGTGTTATGTTATAAGAACTAACAGTAGCCCCAGCCATGCTTGTTATACTACTGTTCTAACATACTCCACTGCACACTGTGTTATACTATAAAAAGAAACAGTAGTCCCCGCCATGCTTGTTATACTACTGTTCTAACACACTCCACTGCACACTGTGTTATATTATAAGAAGTAACAGTAGTGCCTGCCATGCTTGCTATACTACTGGTCTAACGCACTCCACTGCACATTGTGTTATATTATAAGAAGTAACAGTAGTCACTGCCATGCTTGTTATACTACTGTTCTAACATACTCCACTGCACACTGTGTTATATTATAAGAAGTAACAGTAGTCACTGCCATGCTTGTTATACTGCTATTCTAACACACTCCACTGCACATTGTGTTATGTTATAAGAAATAACAGTTGTCCGTGTCATGCTTGTTATACTACTCTTCTAACACACTTCCCTGCACACTGTGTTATATTATAAGATGTAACAGTATTCCCTGCCATGCTTGTTATACTACTGTTCTAACACACTCCACTGCACATTGTGTTATGTTATAAGAACTAACAGTAGCCCCAGCCATGCTTGTTATACTACTGTTCTAACATACTCCACTGCACACTGTGTTATATTATAAGAAGTAACAATAGTCCCTGCCATGCTTGTTATAGTACTCTTCTAACACACTCCACTGCACATTGTGTTATGTTATAAGAAGTAACAGTAGTCCATGTCATGCTTGTTATACTACTGTTCTAACATATTCCACTGCACACTGTGTATATTATAAGATGTAACAGTATTCCCTGCCATGCTTGTTATACTACTGTTCTAACACACTCCACTGCACATTGTGTTATGTTATATGAACTAACAGTAGCCCCAGCCATGCTTGTTATACTACTGTTCTAACATACTCCACTGCACACTGTGTTATATTATAAGAAGTAACAGTAGTCCCTGCCATGCTTGTTATACTACTGTTCTAACACATTCCACTGCACATTGTGTTATGTTATAAGAAGTAACAGTAATCCATGTCATGCTTTTTATACTACTGTTCTAACATACTCCACTGCACACTGTGTTATATTATAATAAGTAACAGTAGTCCCTGCCATGCTTGTTACACTACTGTTCTAACATACTCCACTGCACACTGTGTTATGTCATAAGAAGTAACAGTAGTCCCTGCCATGCTTGTTATACTACTGTTGTAACACACTCCACTGCACACTGTGTTATATTATAAGAAGTAACAGTAGTGCCTGCCATGCTTGCTGTAATACTGTTCTAACACACTCCACTGCACACTGTGTTATATCATAAGAAGTAACAGTAGTCCCTGCCATGCTTGCTATACTACTGTTCTAACACACTCCACTGCACATTGTGTTATGTTATAAGAAGTAACAGTAGTCACTGCCATGCTTGTTATACTACTGTTCTAACATACTCCACTGCACACTGTGTTATATTATAAGAAGTAACAGTAGTCACTGCCATGCTTGTTATACTACTATTCTAACACACTCCACTGCACATTGTGTTATGTTATAAGAAGTAACAGTTGTCCGTGTCATGCTTGTTATACTACTCTTCTAACACACTCCCCTGCACACTGTGTTATATTATAAAATGTAGCAGTAGTCCGTGCCATGCTTGTTATACTACTGTTATAACACACTCCACTGCACACTCTGTTATATTATAAGAAGTAACAGTAGTCCGTGCCATGCTTGTTATACTGCTGTTCTAACATACTCCTCTGCACACTGTGTTATATCATAAGAAGTAACAGTATTCCCTGCCATGCTTGTTACACTACTGTTCTAACATACTCCACTGCACACTGTGTTATATTATAAGAAGTAACAGTAGTCCCTGCTGTGCTTGTTATACTACTGTTCTAGCATACTCCACTGCACACTGTATTATATTATAAGAAGTAACAGTAGTCCCTGCCATGCTTGTTATACTACTTTTCTAACACACTCCACTGCACATTGTGTTATGTTATAAGAAATAACAGTAGTCCCTGCCATGCTTGTTATACTACTGTTCTAACACACTCCACTGCACATATTGTTATATTCTAAGAAGTAACAGATGTCCCTGTCATGGTTGTTATGCTACTGTTCTAACACACTCCACTGCACACTGTGTTATATTATAAGAAGTAACAGTAGTCCCTGCCATGCTTGTTATTCTACTGTTCTAACACACTCCACTGCACATTGTGTTATGTTATAAGAAGTAACAGTAGCTCCTGCCATGCTTATTATACTACTGTTCTAACAAACTCCACTGCACACTGTGTTATATTATAAGAATTAACAGTAGTCCTTGTCATGCTTGTTATAGTACTGTTCTAACATACTCCCCTGCACACTGTGATATTATAAGAAGTAACAGTAGTCCCTGCCATGCTTGTTATACTACTGTTCTAACACACTCCACTGCACATTGTGTTATGTTATAAGAAGTAACAGTAGTCCCTGCCATGCTTGTTATACTACTGTTCTAACATACTCCACTGCACACTGTGTTATATTATAAGAAGTAACAGTAGTCCCTGCCATGCTTGTTATACTACTGTTCTAACACACTCCGCTGCACATTGTGTTATGTTATAAGAAGTAACAGTAGTCCCTGCCATGCTTGTTATACTACTGTTCTAACATACTCCAGTGCACACTGTGTTATATTATAAGAAGTAACAGTAGTCCATGTCATGCTTGTTATACTACTGTTCTAACACACTCCACTGCACACCTTCAAATACCTTACTCATATCAAAATGAAAGTTATACTACATGACAGTAGTATTTGTTCGTATCAGCAGCTGACACTCTTTACATTATACTAGATGGGGGCTACTCCTAAAAAAATATTCACTGTGGGGCTGGGGGGCTCTAACTAAACCCAGTAACTAAATTAATATTTAAAACTGCATTGTGTGCTATTGCTTCTATACAAACCAGGTTAGTGAATGAGCATGCATACTAGTACTACTACACATAAGCAGGGTACTGTATGAGTGTGTCTACTACACACCCAACCATGGGTGGAAGAGCACCTATTTTTGTAGCACAACAATACATAACAGGTTAGTGCATGAGTGTGCATACTAACACTACTAAACGTAAGCAGGTTACTGCATGAGTATGTCTACACATCCAACCATGTGTGGAAGAGCACCTATTTGTGTAGCACTACAATACGTAAACAGGTTAGTGCACAAGTGTGTATACACACACAACTGCGGGGGTGCACCTTTCTGTGCTGGTGCTAATATACTCAAACAGGCCACTGTATGTGTGTGTGTGTGCGTGTGTGTGTGTGTGTGTGTGTGTGTGTGTGTGTGTGTGTGTGTGTGTGTGTGTGTGTGTGTGTGTGTGTGTGTGTGTGTGTGTGTGTGTGTGTGTGTGTGTGTGTGTGTGTGTGTGTGTGTCTATACACGCTCATGCACAAAGGAAGTTAGTGCATGAGTATGTATGTACACCCAACCAGAGAATTTGGGAGCACCTTTCTGAGCTAGTACTACTAAACATAAAGAGGTTAGAGGATGACTATGTATGCACACTCAACCTGAAGTGAGAGAGTACCTTCCTGTACATTTCAAGCAACAGTAAACAACTATAGACACTTTTGGGTTTTCGTATATGTCTTCAAGCTGTGCTATGCAAGTAAATGTGGGTCAGATACAACATAATGAAAATGAATATGAACTCTGAATGCAAGTAAAATTCTAAACATTAAGCTAGATACTTTGAGGAAAGAAAACAAAAATAAATACCACATTTAAGCACTAGACAAACTGTGCTGGCTTATATGTGGAAGTCTGTGGTGAGATAACATCTGAAAAATTCAAAAGACCATTAAAAACAGGTTTGTGTTAAAAAGACAAACTATTTTTACAAAGCAAATTTAAGACTTTTTTTCAGCATTAAGAGACTATGCTATGAAAAACAGCATATGTGAAATACCTTGTAAGGGTTATGCACATTATCAGATTATACAAAAGATACACCTCTATTTTTTCCCAAATAAGAAAACATTTTTCAGATATCTCAAAACTATCTCACTCATTGTAATCATACCATACACATATTACACAAATTACCTAAACAAATTCCTTGGATTGTCATATTAAAGTCAGTAGTTTCAACTGATGGTTGCTTACTTATGTTCACTAAGCAGATGTAGTGCATGGACTTAAGAGCAACATACTATTGTTGGTTATTTAAGGAGTAATTCATGTAGACAGCCATTCTGAACATAAAATATATCAGTTCTGGTAAAGACCCTCTTGTATGTTCTAGAACAGTCTGGAAGCAGTTTTATGAGTGCAGCACAGAACTCAGTCATGTAATGGTTTAGTTATTTTAACTATGCAGGGGCCTTCAAGGCAATGACAGAAGAGTAAGCAACTTGTGCTGAGAGTGAAACTATACTGTGAAAATAATAATAATAATAATAATAATGATGAATAATAGTAATAATAATAATAATAATAATAATAATAATAATAATAATAGGTGTGAGTAAAGTTTTAGCAATACTTAAATCACTAAGCCCTAGAACATAAAGGTTGCTGCTCAATTTGGTAAAAGCAGAAAGCCCAGCATGAGAATCATTTTAATATATTGCACAAATTTTAAAAAGCATGTGGATCCAAGTTTCCAGTAGTTATTGAATAATATTGGTTTCACAGAAGAGGTGTAGATGAATCTGTAGCTTGTTATGTGACAGAGTTACAATGATTAACACAATGCTGCCATTTCCAAGAGGGGATAATTCAAATACACAGATCAGTATGATAGGTATGCAAAAGTATGCATAGGATTACTGTCTAAAGACGTGACCTTCAATAAGGGCTTTATGGGTTGCCGTTTCTAAGGAGAAAGATGTAAAAAATGACACTGAGCAGTAGCAAGATTTTATTATTGCTGCACCAAACTATATCTGAAAAGCGTTTTCATTATAAAAATAAATTATCCCTATGAAGACCAATACTGTTTAAAAAAGTCACTGTAATAATTATCACATAAGGGTCATTCTGTGCAAATATCTAAACAGTGAAATGAGAAACATAAAATAAAGAAGCATACGACACAACCACTACATCCTCATTGCTTCAACATTTTAAAAGAAAAATCACTCTCTCCTACATATTGCAGTGCTGCACATCAGAGAAAAAATTATAGGCAAACATTAAAAACAAATCTGAAAAGACATTCACAGAACATCGGCAGTGTGCAGGCTTCCTAATGTAATCACTTGGATGCACATGAATTCACAATTCTCTTAAAAAACAGTATCAGCAGGTGCAGTAAATCAGTGTATAGTGCATTAGCTCATTCATGTCATATGCATGTACAGTACATATCCAAGTCATCCACAGGTATGTGAAAAACATGGAACAAAAAGTAAAGTCTTTGATACAAAGCCTTTATTTAAAAAATGAAGAATTTTCTTCTTTAGGTAAAGTCATTGTATAATGACAACAACTCATGTCTGGGTGTGGGTAATGTAGGTTTACCCACTTCTGGCTTTGTTTGTTGGGCTTTTTCCTAGTGAGCAAAGCACACCAGTCATGATAAACCCTGCATTACTCACACTCAAACTCACACTCAAACATGTTACTATATAAACACATACACACACACACACACACACACACACACACACACACATACGTGAGAATCAAATGTTACAGTCCTTATTGTAGCATGTCACTGTTTTTAGTAAGAATTATTTTCCTCCCCATGTAAGTGAAGCAGAAACACGTATACTGCATTCATGTGCTCACTACTGTGCTTTTGCAGGCTTGTGCATGTAGTTACTCATACTTGCTTAGGACATGCCTTTCAGTACAATTCTCACAACATCAGACTGGCATGGAAACACTCAACAAAAACATTTTTGTCATGGTTACAATTGTATGTCAGATGACAACATTATTAGGTTGGTGAAAACTATCCTGCCTCCCCATACACACACCCACCCAGACACACTTTCACACATGCATGCATAGAGGAAGAAAATAATGTCAGAGGTCTGAAAAAGTAATTAACCCTATGCACAGTATGTAAAAAAAGAGTGCAACTGGAACTAGCCACAGGTAGAAAGCAGCACTATACTCTATTGACAAAGAAAGGCAAGCAAGCAAAGCAGACGGACATTACAACGACCCGCTTGCAAAGTATGTGAAGATAAAGTGATAGTTTGCCCAGAAGAGTAAACTGGATTGGCTGTAGCAAAATGCTACTGAGGAAAGCATAATGCAGGATGGTCTGGGGAAGCTCTGCACACAGTGATGACATGTATTAGGAAAAGTGACCAAACCATTCTATAATGACTGGAATACAGAGGTACATGGGGTAAATAATTATAGAATACAGGAGTAATTCAAGAGGTATGTTGAGGTGAAGTAGAAGATGGCATTACAAAGGGGTTACAGACTAGCAAAAGCAGTGCCCAGTCACTGACAACATCTACATAATCAAATTAAGGAAGCAGTAGTTATGTGATCTGCTACTTGTAAACCTCAAGTGTAGGGTTGTCACCTTTCACATGCTCAGAACGTAACATTTCTTCCTAATTTGTATTTTAGAAAGATATGATGAACAGTACACAATAGTTACTTTCACTAAACTGCCAGATTAAGAATGTTACCTATTTATGCTGTATAACTTCATATCAAGGCTTTCAGACAAACTATTATAGTCTTCTCCAATGTTTACATACTATTTCTTCTCTTAAAATATCAGGGAATTTGATTTTTTTCTCATACTTTATTAAAGGATGACTACCTGGTGACAAGACAGGGAGGAAGTAACCCTTTCCCCAGAGTTCAAGTATTGTGCTACAGAGTACGTAGCCTAGACTGGACTTTTCTGAGGTGGCAGCCACGTGACCTCAAACACCAAGCCTGCCCTAGATACTAATCTGAGACATAGGAAAGTAACTTATGCAAAATATTTTTGCTACTGGTCTGACTGTAATTGATAGGAAATATTAACTAACTTTGACAGTCACACATATAGAAATATGCAACTAAGCAAAGTGAGAACAGAGGGTATTCAACAAACTACAGAAGATAAAATGTAGGTTTATTTTCTTCATGTAGTGGCAATCAGCCTATGATGTGAGACTGAAAACAACAGAATTTGAAGAATGGCAGCAGAGTTCAGGTTATCTTTGAAGACTAGAAGGGTGCCGTGATGCCTGCAAAAGTAGTGAGAATGCCACAATAATGTGCACCTGATTCACCCCAGTGAAGAATGAGCTGGTGATATGAGAAAGGAACTGTAAGTGTCATATTCTTGCAGTAGTACTGAAAGACAAAGATGCTGTCTGTGTAGAAATGGTGCTGAAGTAACCACACTGGTCTGAAGTGCATATGCATCTGCTAAAGATCTAACATGAGGGACAACATGACACACTATTTGTGGAGAGAAATAAATGGCAAAATTATAGGACATTGGATAGTGCAGAGGAAACAAAGGGTTAGAAAAGCAAGCAAGCAGCAGTACAGAGAGCCAAGCAAAAAAAAAATAAATAAATAAATAAAAATAAATAAATAAAACAAGCATTTAGCACAACAGAGCTAGATGCAGCCTAGCTCCCTATAAAAAAGGCAAGACTTCCAACGTAATGATGGTGGGGAAGAGGGGGCAGAAAGCCAAGTAGGGGAGCAGAAAGAGACACATGAGGGGTGATAAAATTTAGTCAGTTACTACCCTTGCAAATTTTGCAGATCCAATATGAAAGAGTGGACAACCTTTAGGTATGCTTTTCAAACCTCTACACAAAAGACAAAGATGAGTTCATTTCAGAGACTAGTATTAAATTTCACAGCAGGGGTCATGTCTTCTGATTTTAATAAGAGACATTTGCATAATAGAGGGAAACCCCTAAATCATTTCTGCCTGTTTAATGAAACATGGCAGTACCTGAAAGCCAGAAGCAGTTTGGGGTACAGTTTTTGATTCCAGAGCTTTGCATGCTTTGAACTGTATTCGTGAGATGATACCCATTATTATTTTGTACAAGGTGTAATTCAGTTGTCAAATGGCTGCTCTGGCAAGGAGATTAAATTGGCAAGCCATTCGGCTGCTAAGTGTAAAACAATGCGGGGTCCCAGGAAGCAATCACGTCAGTCTAGGGAAAAAAAAGGGGGATTAATTAGTATTGTACAAGAACAGGCAGCATACTCATTAAAACCTTGTGAGATGCTTCATGATAAACTGTCACTTGATAGGCCAGCATTAATGCGACAAGGTAAAGACGTTATATCTAAATTCTTTCTGATTACATCTCACTTTTAAGCCAAGTTTATTCTCTAAGGCTTTTTTCCTCTTCTGTCTTGAAACACAAAGATCAAAATTACTGTGGGAGATCCCCAAGACACCTGGTCAAAGAAACTGCACTCGCTTAGCTATATTTCAAAGGCAGCATCTTAGAAATTCTTTTCAGGCATGAATCAATAACTGTAAACGAGGTGTCTCTTAAGGTGAAAAAATATGCATTCACACAGTGCCACTACAGCAGAAAGTAATTTGACAATCCTAGGCATTTTTATCTCACCTATGTGTTCTATAAACATGTCTTGATGATATGCAGTTCCTGCTACCACAGCGGCATACAGCTAGGTAACTCTATAATTAGACCAACAGATGCTTCTTTGTTTTTTCATTTATTTAACAGTTAATAAACTGAGCCTCACACTGAGCTTTGATATGCTTTAAAGTATTATTTAGTGGTAAGTACATTTCAGGGTTTTGGACATAAATAAGGAAATCACAACAATGGTTAGATTAACAGGTACATGTGACATAAACAGCACATTTGAAGAAAGACAAAACCAAATTAACAACAGCAGGGTTGTGCATGTAGATCCAGGGTAAATATGCTGAATTAACACAAGAGCTGTTCATTCAGATATCATAAATGTGTGGTACAGAGGTATTTATAACCTCCTGCTGTCATGCTATGACCCTATGTTATGATAAAGTACAGAACAAATGTTTGTACACTTTTGTGAACTGTGGACTCCTTGCAGAAACTAAAAGCTTTCAGGATGTAGAAAACATACATTATCTGGAAGAAAGGAAAGTGGAAAAATAATTTGTCCCAAAAATGAGAAACTGCTATATTACCATGTTAAAAGATGTATTACAAAAAAAATGATCAGTCTCTATTTCCAGTGTTCCAACCAGGTACATAAAGCTTAGCTGTATATAAATTTACACCAGCGTCACTTTAATAGAATTGTATTATAAAATGGTTTACATAGTAAATGACACATTTATCTGTGTGCTGGAAGATTTTATTTTTAATTTGTTTCTATGACTGAGTAGGAGGGCTGGTCTGCCTATCTTTTTTCAACTATGACCCAGGGTCCAGGAGCACAAAAAAAATAAAAAAAATCTATACAGTTTGTGACATCCCTGCTCTGGGGCAGTAATCAAGGAACCTGAATCATCATCACTGACACCGGTGAGGGACTTTCACTTGGAACAAAGATATATATACAAAGTATTTCCAGATGCAGCTCTCTGCACCAAGCACAATTTCCCTAAAGAGCACACAGGGAACACAATCAGTCTGGGGTCTGGGTTTCCTTCTCTCTCTCTCTCTCTCTCTCTCTCTCTCTCTCTCTCTCCAGGCCCCCAGTAAGACTCCCCATTCACACAGCTATAGAGTTGAGTCCTCAGCCGAGTGTCCCAGGCCAAGTCCTCCACCACCTTCTCTGTGAAATCAGTGCTCTGTGTCTCTGCTCCAAGTAGCTGACACACGCACTCTTTGAGATTTGATTTTCACACACAAACACACACACACACACACACACACACACACACCTGGGAAAGGCTGGCACAAATGTACTAGCTATGCCTCTCTGCCCAGACTATAAGGTAGATGCTGGCATCAAAACACTCTAAAGCCAGCTAAGGTTCTTGCCAGGGTATCCAGTTATAGTGAGTACAATTAATACTAATACAAATGGTAATGTTTGACCAATGCAGCAAGCTTCCAGGAGCGGCCACAGTGTCACCAAATAAATATAAGTTCTCTCAAAAGTAAAAACATTCTCTGAAAGACCAGCCACAATGAAAAGTTTAAATATATTTAATAATGAATAATAAAAGAACATAAAAATACTAAATATCTATTTACAATAAACACCAGAGTTTCATCACAGGAAATATTAAAATAATGCAGATAAATAGATTCACACAGATACAGAAAAATAACTTAATTAATCTCTTTATACTTTCTTGAGTGATCTAAAGAATTACTATCCCCTGGTTACTTACTAAATCAAGGCAAGATGAAGTAGGTGAGTGATCCTTCTATGTCAGGTTTCAAAAAAGACTAGTCTGAGACTTCTATCTCATCTAGTATTAAAACATCATTTCAGTGCTGGATTACCAAATGACATCACATACATCTGGTCATCTGATTTCTGGTTCCCATACTACCCCCCTTACTAGAAACTGAACCATAATCTTGCATGTATGTGTTACCATATGCATAGTTAGAGCTTTGCTAAGATGTGTTATAGCATCTGGAAACCCTAAAACCATTTCAATGCTTACACCCTTCCAGGGTAGCAATTAGTTTACTGCATAGGACAGAACAGCAGGATAACTAATCCTTGTTTTCACAGGTATTTTGTCTGTGGCTGTAATCAGAACTGTAAAATACAATCTTTATGGCCTAAACCAGGTAATTTAATTTGAAACTATTTTTCAAAGTTATGTGGGCTGAGATTAACCTCTTCTCTTCCAGTATCCTCTGTTACAATATTAATTTCAACAGTTACAATACAGTCTGACATACTGGTGTATTTCTTGTTCTTTCCAGCAGGGCCCACTGTTGGTAGATTTTTTAACACAAGCAACTTTACAAATACATTTTCAACACAAGCACCTGTACAAAACAGTTTGATATACAAATGACATATGATTCTTTACAAAACTCCAGCTAGCTATGCTGGCATATGTTACATATCCACTGCTCTACTTCTCCTGGCATAGCTGGCAATACTTCACATCATCATATGATTATTTGCAATTATTAGTCCAGCACGGCAGTGACTTGTACAATTACAATAAGATCAATGGATAGAAGATCTAACAATTAACAAAATATTTTCAAAGGAGTGTATAGTAAGAAAATGAACAGAGAATTTAAAAATTAACATAAGAATATGCACTGCATCTACTTTAAAGTTTTAGAACACCGACACTGACACTGATAGACGTTAGCCATTATCCCTGCAACATGGCTGTGGTCCCACCCCAGATGATGAGATTCATATTTCCATTACTGACATTGCAATACAACATTAAGGGGTGTTGCGCTCCTGTGTGTGCTATCATTCAGATAACATGTTAAACTGAGGCCCCATCGGCCTAAGTTGGTGGTAGCTCTGGTGGTTGTAAAACAACCTGCATCATTTCTTGAAAAGAGTAGGGGAATTTCCTTGGTACCCTGGTCAGATCTCACATAGACATTATAACACCATCTTGGGTCTCCACTGAAAAGAGACCACAAACCTAGTGCCCCTTCAAAGACAGATGAAGCAAGTCTGCAATAGCATTTGATGCGCAGAAAGAAACTGAACGTTTCCCTAGTTATTTATCTATGGTCATTGCTCTGTTTAATTTATATGATTTCCTGATTTAAGTCTACAAGTTGCTTATGTAAGGTTAAACACTGCTGTTAGACTTTACCATTACACTGCAAATTCCATTAGACATGCAGTTCATTGAGGCTGTCTTGTTACTACACTCTTGTCTATATTAGCCATAAATTCGCTTTCTGCATCACTAAGAGTAAACTGAGGGCCACCTAGTTTGTGCATACAGGCACCAGGAAACAAGGGCATGCAGTGCTTTCTGGAGATGACCTGAGTCCTTTTTTACTAAAAGATCCAATGAAGCCCATGGTCTGGAGAACTTTATAAAATTGGCAAAAAATATCTGAATATTGAGTCAGTCCCTCTAAATCTATTATCCTCATAGGCTAATTTGATCCACTGCTGTTTTTTAAGAACCTGTACAATTATACATAGAACACTCCAAGTCTTAAGTATCTGGACATCCTTTTTGCTCCAGCCTCATGAATAACTTGAGAGCAATACAAGAACCCTCTTCAGTCTACATTTTCAACACCTACATCCTCAGTAGCATTTCTCCTCTGAATTTCCTCATGTCTAGGAGGAGTTCAACTGATCCCGTCAACTTACGTAGTGTTGGTCTTCAAATACCATATTAAGCTCATGAATCGATATAAGTGCCATATGGATAACTACTGATCATTTAATTAAAACATGATTATTTGACTCCAAAATTCTTCAATTAATGGGATGTTTTCCTTACTTGCTACTACTGCTGCACACATGTTTTTATAATATGTCATTCATAGAATTGCCACTATTGCTCCTACTTGCCCTCCATAATGCTAAATATAATTCTTTAAGCTGTGACTGCTTTAAGCAAAGAGTGACTGATTTTAATGTCCTACGTGTATAGTCAGTATACAGACCTCTGAATTTTACCATCTGAAACTGCAGACTGTTCAAAATCAGTTGCTGGATTCTCCTTACCTTTTCACTTAACCTGTTCATATCTCTCCAAATTGAATAACTTTTTTATATGTTTTCATTATCTCTACCACTTCTGGATACCTTCCTCTCTTTCTCTATATCATCTTCTTATTTTGGCTTTCTTCTTCCATATAATATTAAATAAATGTGCAGTTTGAAGTATAAATGAGGCCTGAATAAAAAATAAAAATCCCAAAAAAAATGAAGGATCAACAGAGTATATTTACTCAAAGTTAAGGTCTTTCATCCACTAATTAATCCTGGACTTCATCAGAACTATAAAAATGATGTATATCACCCATTTAAAATATAAACCAACCACAGGAAAGAACATTAAAAAACAGAAATACCATAAACATAAAAAAGTTTATAAATGCATTTATAAAAAGTTTGCATACATAAAAAACACCTAACATGTTAAACAAATGAAACATATGTGAACATTTTAGAAAACCTTAAAAATACAGCAAGTAGCACAAATGGATCACAATGGAATTAAATTCTGAATACTCAATCTTGATATTTGAGTGTTGCAGGGTTGTAACCCACAAAAAGATAGTCCATTAAAACTATAATTAAAGTTGGCAGCCTTTTTCTAAAACATTGTTAATAGTAAGCATATCATTAATTCTGGATTCATTATGTGAATTCAAATGGAACTGCCACAACAACTCTTTGTATCCTAAATGTATTTCCCAAGTACCACCTCTAGGATTTGGTGTAACTTTCTTCAGTCTACCAAAATACTTTCTTTTTAAATTGTCACAAACTGAAGAATGTTTATATAAAGCATTTCTATTGATAGCCTTACCAACATTGTATAAATGTTCATAGAGTCTCTTTTTTCAGAGGACATTAATTCTTGCCTATGTAAAAAGCTGGGCAGGTACAACATTTGGCTAAATAAACAATGCCAGTAGTAGTACAATTACTGTACTGACAATGGTGTTAGGAGAAGTTAATATTAACTGGAACAATTGTTCCTCTGAATCTCCCACCACCCATATAAAACTTCACGGTTATACCCAACTTTTATCCTCACCCACCAGAATAAATAAATCCAACTACAAAGGCAGTATCCTGGACTGGATTCTTATCATCAATCACCCAGACCTGTATAACATGGGTACCCTCTCAGATGATATGTGACCACCTACTCACTTACATAATTAAGCATAAAGTAGATAACCACCACCAAATTCTATATAAATCTATCAGAAACAACAAGAACTTTAACTCCACTGACTTTCAGAATGAACTCAGAGCATGCAATTGGGCAATACTTAAAGAACTTCTACTAGATGATGCTGTAGCCTACTTTAATTCTAAATTCCTCTCCATTCTAGATTCACATGCTCCTATCCGCACCCTCAAAATCAAAACTAAGAATGCCCCTGGCTCTCTAAAGTAACCAAAACCAAAATCATAGCAAGAAATAAAGCATAGGACAAATGGCACACCTCCAAAGACCCACTTGTCCATATTAAATTCCAACAACTAAGGAATGATACCAAGAACGCCACACTGTTAGACAAAAAAAAAAAAATTATCAACACCTTCAGCAAAAACACCAGAACAAACCTCAAAACTTTTGTGCAGGCATAAACAAACTGCTCCACCCTGGTCAAGCCTCCACCCCACCCCCTCAACTTGCGACCTTAAAACTCCAGAGGAAACTGCTAACATCATTAACAATTTTTTACCAAAACCATCCAATCACTAGCTAGCCAACTACCCCCCATCAGCTCCTTTCAAAACTCCTCCACAACCACTACTCCACTTCCTTTTGGCTTCCAACCTGTATCTACATCCACCATCCAGTCTCTAATTAACAAACTAAAGCCCACTACCCTGGCAGCTGATCTCCTCCCACCAGAATATTTATAAAAAGGGGAAGATGCCATTGCATATCCTTTCTCGATCATAATAAACCACACCTTGACTGAAGCCACTATCTCCTCTCTCTGGAAGGTTTCCCATGTCATTCCCCTTCATAAAGGAGGAAATTCTTTAGACCTCTCAAACTTCCGATCAATAGCCATACTATCACCATTGGCTAAAATTATGGAAAAGTGCATCCACAACCACTTAATGCACTATCTCACCCAAAATAAACTACTGGCCAACTCTCAGCATGGCTTTAGGCCACACCACAGCACCACATCAGCCCTCCTACCCTTCTCTAACTCTATCAACATCAACTGAAACAATAACAAACTTACCACTGCTCTCTTCCTACATCTCTCTAAGCCCTTTTATATGGTCAATCACCAACTGCTTCTCTGTACACTGAAGGAACTGTCACTGAATAGTAGCTTTATTAAATGGTTCCAATCTTACCTGTCTGTTAGACAACAAGCAGTTTATGGCAGAATATCCTATCCACGTCTACCCATTACTCTAGGAGTCTCCCAAGGCTCCATAATAGGACCACTACTCTTCTCAGTCTTTGTCAATGACCTACCCACCATCACTCCCAAGGCCACCTGCATCCAATACGTGGATGACTCTAATTTAATATGTATCGCTTCCTCCTAAACTGAGCTTATGACTTTAACCCAGAATACTTTCAATGATGTAGAAAAATGGTTTGCAACCATCAGCTTCTATTAAACCCCAACAAAACTAAACAGCTCATCTTTTCCCCCACCTGCAAATCCTCCTCACCATTCTTTACTATAAGTCCCAGCAATGGCATAATTATATCCCCAGATACTCACACAAAACTCCTGGGTGTCACAGTCAATAACGCCCTAAAATATGACATCCATGTCAAAATAAATATCAAATCTGTTAACAAAAAATTGGGCTCCCTATACAGGATCAAACCTTTCCTCACTCCTTTTACAAGAACCACTATCGCTCAGTCCCACCTACATTCTACCCTCTTCTATGCCTCCCCCCTCTTCACTAACCGGAACCAAGCCACCCTTACCAAACTTGCTAGTTGTTACAACCATATTGCTAGATTTGCTACAGGTGCTACCTCTAGGACCCACCATTGTATCAACCTAACTCAACTAGAATGGCTGGAGTGGCCCAGTCTTCTCTGATACAACCAACTTGTAATAACCCAAAAAATACTATATCAACCCGAAAAAACATCAGCACTAAATAAGATCGTCAAACGATACAGCCACCTGAAGTCACTATGGTCTGCTGACAAACTGCTAGTACAAACAATTAAGAGCATAAATGTGGCTAGGGACGCTATTCACCAACTCAGTAGGCAAAACTTGGAATATGTTACCTGCGGAACTTACTCACCAATCCTCCTTAACCCAGTTCAAAAAAAGCCTCAAACTACACTTCCAACAGCATTGGCAATATCCCTGCTTAAACCCCAACTAATCACCACCCGTTGTTCCTGCAAACCCTCCCTAAGCATTTCAATCATATACTCTAATAAGTGTATGACTTCTTGATGGGACTTGGCCCATAACTGCATGCATAAGTGTCTGAAACTGAAGCCACATGATTTTGATGTTGTATACTAGGTTTTATCTAAGTTTGTAACCCTACTGAAAACTGCATATTATACTTATCTCTAAATGTTTCTATTGTTCCTAATGTATTTGTACACTGCTTTCTGGAGATTTTCTCCCCAGGCCTCTGCTGAAAATGGACATATATCCAGTTGGACTAAATAAACAAATAAGGAGCAGTGCTTTTAAACATATTATCCAGAGGCAGTTTGTCCACATCAATAATATAAGGGCAGTGAGTACCACATCCGCTTTTATAGGTACCTTTTTTGTGCCATTAAATCCTGTACTCATTATTTCATGTTCATATAATTTCTGCAGATATCACCTGTTTATATACAAAAATGGGGATGTTATTTGAATTTCCACTGTACTGTAAAATAACATCTCTCTCATATGGATGTTTAATAAACCATCGGCTATAACTTGTAAGGGTTAAACCAAAATGTTTTTTAGTTTAGTTGATCCAAGAAGTGGTGAATACCTAGTGGCCCTATATCCAGCCACAAATTTAATTACATCATCCAACAATTTTACAGGGTATCCCTATTCCAAAAACATGCATTTAAGTTTATTAATCTTGTGGTCAAATATATGGTTGACAAAAATCATAAATGACAACCTAATACACTGGCCCTTCACTAAACTCATGTGCTTCAATGGGTGGTTACACTGAAAATGTAAATAAGAATAGCTAAAATGTTGATTTTCTGAAAATATTTGAAACCAAACCCCTTTGACCTTCTTAATTGTTACAGCTAAATAAGTTACAGGCACTTAACTGTAACTGTAGGTAAATCTCAAAAAATTAGTTGTTCCCTGTAAATAAGACATAAAATCATCTACTATGGGGTCCAGGCCAAACCACATTATAAAAATATCATCCAGATAATGCAAATATAATTTACAATATTGAAATAAATCTGTTATCACTAAAAACATACTTATTTTTCCAACATGGTGGCACAAACTGCCTCTATTGCAATACCTTTAATCTGTGTGTATAACTTATCTTCGAAATAGATGTAATCATTCTCAAAGATGAGGGTTATAAAATCAGCTACTAACTGGAATTCTTGAATAGTTAAAAATTAAAATCTGTTATGATTTAATTAAACAATTCAATTCTTGTATATTGTGGAATACATGTAAATAAATCCACATTGTCTGTCATAAAAAAAAAACGGTCTTCAAATACATCATTGTGGATTCTCCCTAAGTAAATGGGGTGAAAAATAAAATGCTGACTAAAGCAGCTGGTCCTCAAAGAGTTTCTGAAGGGGGAGTCTTAGAAATGTGTTTTGCCATTATAGGCCTTAAAAGGGGTTCTTAATGTCCTTATGAACCTTAGGATTGCCAAATATTGAGGGATAATTGGGGCCAGCATCTTTAAAACCTCATACAAGTCAGAGGTGATGACCCCCTGTAGTAAGCAATCTTCCAGTTGTAAATCAATTTTCGCATAGGCGGTATTAACCTCATTCCTAGAGACAGGTAAACATGGTGCACCATCCTGCAACTTATAATGCCAGAGTAGGCAATGAAATCAAAAGCTATTGCACCATCTCTTTATCAGGTTTCATAATTTGGATAGATTTATCATTTTTTAATGACTGTAATACTTCAGTCCCATCTTTAATGAAATTTAAAAAAATGTGGCCTTCTAAAGGTTTTGCAAAAGTTAGAAATGTCAGTCTCACAATATTTCTCAAACATTAGCATCAAAGGATGTGTAGGGCAATTAAATGTTTTAGTCTTTTTGAACTTAAGACCTGCCTTTCTATCCACTGACTCTTTGTTATTGTATAAAAATGCCAAATTCCACCTCCTTGTAAAAAGTCAAGTTCAGTAAGAATATCTGCCATGTCAGGTGTTCTATTAGGAATAAAAGTGAAACCCTTAGAAAAAAGGGAAAAAACGGCTAGTTGCTAAAGTAATTTTACCATAATTAAAGATAACCAATACAGGTATTTAGGATCCCATCAAAAGCAGAGGTTATGTTGCATTCCAATATCTGTTCATGTCCCTCCCTCTGCTTTGTCCTCTGAGGTGATTGCTCTAAGCCATGTGGCTTCCTGCATTTTTCTGATATATATATATATATATATATAATCTGTTTGATGAAACATACCACCCTCGCACTTTGTTCATCCTTTTCACTATTTTCACTGATCTACAACGTGGAGAAAACTTTAAAGAGACATCCACATGTAAATCATTGTGTACCTCATTATTAACATGTTCAAGCATATCAATGTGATCAGAATCATAATAAACATGTGTATCATCTACCACTACATCCACAAGCAAGTGAAAACACATGATCATTAATAACTTTGGAACCATTCTTAAACAGATAGGCATTTTGTTTAGATTGTTTGACATCCCTTATAATCTTTCTATTTTTTTTGTTCTTAATAATATTACAATGCTATCTATGTTTGTAAAAATATCATCATATTCCTGTGTATAGACAGATAAAAGCAAATCCTGCTCAACCTTCTTATTTAGTGTGCACCTCTTCATTTAGTGGTTGCATGTAAAAGTCATTACTTTTTTTATCAAAAATCTCTTAGTCTCAAGTCTGTGACTGTCATACATTTTAGTAAAATCGCTAAAAAGGTCAATACTTAACAATCCCATTAGGGAATCTATAAGTTCTTAAACCCTGTGGGACATTACCCAACCTTATGCATTCCCCTAAATAACGGTTATTCAATGGGAGTAAACGCAATTTAAAAGTTTTTTTTCCAAGTCTTGGCTAATAGTAGAAAGAGACAAATATCCCATAATGATGTTGATTCTCCAAAGACCTAGCCGTGAAAACAAAAGTTTTAGAAAAAAACAATTTGCAAAATCAAATCTATTGCCTTGTGGTTCCGAACCTCTAGAAGTAGAAACTGGAATGGCATATATATTAGTAACACTGTTACTCACAGTACCTTTTGTTGAGCAAGATCCATTAGCTGTCAGGTGACCATCAGATCATGCTTCATGTTCATCCATCAACCTAACATCATGTCCATTGGAATTATAGAAAGGTATAAACAGTATGTTGTTGTCACTGGTCAAATGTACCAAACCTACTTCAAAATTTGATTCTAAACTTTAGCTTGTGTCAGCAAATCAACCAGATGAGTCACCTCACCCTTTGTTGTAAACATCTCATTTGCTAGGCAAGATAAGAAAGCATCTTGTGAAACAAATAATAAGGGTGACACTTCCTGTTGCTCCAATGGCTCCATGTCTAAACTCAAATACCTGCCAAATGAAACTAGTAAACAGAAAAGGCAGAAACCTGCACGATAAACCAACCGAGAAACAAAGAAATGTGCAGTCTGAGGTAGAAATGAACCAGAATAAAAAAAAATAATCCCAAAAGAAACAGAAGCTGCAGAATA
The DNA here is from genome assembly GCF_019279795.1 of Protopterus annectens. Lineage (NCBI taxonomy): Eukaryota > Metazoa > Chordata > Ceratodontiformes > Protopteridae > Protopterus > Protopterus annectens. The sequence continues at coordinate 1,010,289,704 of NC_056746.1, read as the reverse complement.
TATTTATTCAAAGTTAAGTGTTTTTGTCCACTAATTAATCCTGGACTTCATCAGAACTACAGAAGTGATGTGTATCACCTGTTTAAATATAAACCAATTTATACCTCATATTTACCTGTCTCTAGGAATGAGGATTATGTCGCTATGCTGATAGTTTATTTCAAATGGGACAGATGAGAATATCATCTTTTTAAATTCTACTCCAATATGGAAAAAAATTCAACCTGGAATTTCAAGTGTAATTCTTCTATGTGAGGTAATGCTCCCCAGGCTCTCCATGCAGGTAGCATTACCCACTCCATCTCCTTACTATGAACAGCTCTAAGGTCACTGTACTTTGGAGAAAGGGAAGTGTCTCTGATTCACAAACAGTGCAGCCACTTAGTCAAAGCTCATTCTCAAAAATGCACAGCCTATTAACATTACTATTCCATTGTGCCACATATGGGTACAGCATCTAAACCTAATTTTTTAACTAAAATATTGTTTCTGCTACATTCATGAGCAAATTCACTCAAATGCAAGACATATCTGCAAATAAAGAAAATGTAACATTTCATTTGAAAATATGGCTACATTTGTCTGCTCATTTTCTCTCAGGTTCAACACAAAGTAATGAACTTAAGGCCTACTATATGATCCATTTTTGTTTCACTAATGCTGGAATTCTCCCCTGTGGCCTTGAACAAGGTAAATCAGGTAGCAGAAAGTGAATGAGATTTGGAATTGGGTGTTACAGTGGTTAGTTTTGGTTTTTCACATAATTTGGTTCTCTGGTTTCATTCTTGGCTGGTGTGTCTTTTCAGTATAGTTTGCATGTCACCCTTGTGTTTATGTATATTTATGCCAGGGTTCCAGTTTTCTCTTACTTTCTAAAGTCTTGAAGATGTGCTGATACCTGAAATAGCAAGCCAATATCTTAGATGTGCAGGTTAGAGGGTCATCAGTCCACCTACTTCCACCTATCAGCATGTCAAACAGACATGGGAAGAAACCAGAAATGATGATGAAAATGCATCTCAACACAAGATTAACAGGAAGGCAATGAGCAGAAAGCACTGCAGCCCAGGACTTATCTAACTCTTGAGCTCCTCCCTCTACCCATATTGCCCCAGTCAACCTTCTATATCTCAGATCTCGGTTGCCACCATATTGCTACAGATGTATATCCTTCCCTAAGAGCTTTTTGGGTGTCATATCATTTTTTATGTGACGTCATTCCTTAAAATGTTTCTCAGAAACTTACTTTTCACCTACCTCCTAGTTATTTTAGTTTTCTATCATGTTAGGGCTTATACTATATTCTCCCTTTCTCTTCTATCCTTGCCATTGCTGGTATTTTTCATCCTCTTCTCTCTCTTTTCTTTGTACCCTCTAGGGGCTGCTCTCTTTACCCTACCATTGTTTGTAGTAAAAAAAAATTCCTTTTTTTCCATCGTCAGAATAATGGGTTTTAAGAAATGCACTTCCTGTGGGCACAAGATTCCTAACTCTGATGCTTACAGAGAGTGTGTCTATTGCCTGGGAGCTTCACACTTAAATATAGACTGGAATCAAAAAATCACAGTGGGAATATGAACCTTAAAACTCAACAAACCACTAGAAAGGCAGCCAAGGAGACCAAATACAATGATTTAGAACTTTTGTTCTATATTTATTTGCAGAACTTCATCAGAAAGTGCTAAATCATTGTACTTGGTCTCCTTGGCTACCTTCCTTGTGGTTTGTTGAGTTTTAAATACAGACTGTTCCATTTGAGCAGCTTTTAATTCCACGTCCCTAAGCAACTGTCAGAACAAATTAGTTTTGAAGGACTTGCTGCTGCCTTCTTCTTCCTCTTTTTCTGCTGCAGGGTCTCAAACCCCCACAAAATCATCCAAAGCCTTTTCAGAGGTAAAAGAATCAAGAAAGTAGTCTCCATCCCACTTTCATAAGTCAAGTCCTTCTTTGGAGCCACCTTCTAAAATTCAAATGAAATCAGATCTGACCTACTTGGATTCAAAGTAAAAACAGTCAGATCCCACATCTACGGATCAGACAACTTCTCTAAGTCTCCAAGGACCTGGTCTCTAGGGTTTTCTGTGGAGCCTGCATGCCTCCATTCTCCTTTTCTTCATGAGACCCCAAGGAGAGAATTTTGGTCCCAGTCTACCACTTCTTTCATCAGGTCTTCCAAGACCCTTTCAGAAATTGAAGTAGATAGGATGATGAGGAAGTTCTTCAGAGCTCATATTTAGATAGAAATCATTCTTGCTCCATTTCCCATCAGATCCATGACCCTATCTTCTACTTCCCATGCTGTGATTTCTCCTTCTCCAATCTGCCTGATGATTTTGGACCCTTTGGATCTGAGAAACCCAAGAGTGTTGACATCAAATCCAAAGACAGCTAGGTCTTTGACTCTGACTGCTGCCCTGACTTGTTGGGGACCAATTCCTTTGGATAAGATTGAGTTTTGGAGCCAAAATATTGGCACTAAATCGGGAGGGGACTGGGTACCAATCCAACATTGCTGGAGCTGTCCCTGCCCTTTGGAACTTTAGTGTTGGACAGCTTGGGTCCAAACCCCCTTTCTACACATGGGTCCAGGCAGGGTTGGAGCATGCTGGCATTTGGATCTTTGGGTCTGGTGCAGCTAGCTATGGCTTTTCCCAGTCTTTCTGATTTTGAGGTGGTGGAAAGGGTCTTCTCTCATCTGAGAGATTTGACTACTCTTTCCTTTTTGGATCCTACAGCCCTGCCTCCTTTGGATCTGAGCTCTGATCCTCTCTAACCTATCACACAGGGACAGCTGGTCCCCTCAAGCATCCAGACAGTCCCCTTTGAGGACTTTCCGCTCTCTTCGGATACCTCTCCAGAGCATCCCATTGAGGAAGCTCTCCCACAAGAGAACGTGTGAAAGGAGACACATAGACTCCCCTCAGGAGTCTCTCACTGAAGACACAGACTTTGATAAAGGGGAGATCTCCAACAGATGATGTCTCCTTCAGAGACATCTTAGAAGTTCTAAAGCAAAAAGGTGGTTGGTCCTCCAACTCCCCTTCTCAGGAGGAGTCAGTGTTCCTGGAAGCTTTTGGATATAGCCCATTTATGTCTTAGGTGATTCCTTCAGCAGATGAGCTTATAGATCTAGTCTCTTGCTGGGCATGGAAGGAACTAGATACTGTGTTCCTTGCCCCCCAAAAGACAGACCATGCTGGAGCAAAGGAGTTCCTGTTGATGATATAGTTGTGGCATCAGCCAGAAAGAAGGAGCTGGCAGTGCAGAGCTCCTCTGTTCATCCCCTAACAGAAAGACCAGGGTACTGGACAGATTTCTGAAGCACATTTTTGCCTCAGTGACCTTCACCTTACAGTCTCTGAATTACTTGGGACATTTCACTAGTCTACAGTGGGATTTGACTAAAGAGCTTTCCAAATCCCTCCTCGAGTCCATGTCCATAATGGACTACAGGAAGTTTTCTTCACAACTGGCCACTCTCTTATCCATTTCTATTGCATACATGAGGCTAATTTCCCATGCTGCTGAGAGTATCTCATGGGTGGCTGCTTCAGTCATTGTGTTAGGAGACATATCAGGATGTGCTTGTGTTCTTTCATCAATACTGACTTTGATGGATCACATTTTCATGGCCCTACTGTCAAGGAAACACTTTCCTGGAGTGAACATGATGGAAAGACCTTGTCTGCTGTAAAGATATGTGTTTCTACTCTTCAGCAATCCTCTTCTAGGAATCAACGAGTAGGTAATAAAATGTGGTTCCATAAGTCCCAGGGTCCTTTCCAGGATTAATGTGGGGCTATCTCTCCTGTAGGCACTGGGGAATGACTATAGAAGATGCCATCCTCATGGCAGGGAAGGCCTGCAGAATCATTGTTTCTGAGATTCCTATTCAGATAAACCCTTTCAGCATTCCTGAAAGGTTTTCTGACTGCTCACCTTTGGAGGCAGTTGGGGGGGGGACTTGTCTCTGCACCCAGATGCCTGGGTATCAATAATGAAAGATTCTTGGGTGCTAAAAATTATACCTAGAGGTTATTTCATACCATTTTCCCAGATTCCTCCAACCAAAATAAAAAGGCTTTCCAATGTTCTACCCAGTCATAGGGAAGCAGCAGCTGAAGAAATTCAAAAGCTGCTAGACAAAAGAGTCATCCAGGACATCCCACCAGACCAGAAAGGATTCATAATATATTCAGGATTCTTTGTAGGCCCCAAGAAAAGCAGTGAGCTAAGACCAATTCTGGATCTAAGCAAACTGGATCAATTTTTGAAGAAGCCAAAGTGCTGAATGGTCATGGTTCAGTCCATTCTGCTGTTTCTAAGCAAGGACAATTGGATGTGCTTGACAATTTTTGTGCTTTTAGCTGGGGCCAGTCACTATCACTACAAGTTAAGAGCCCTGCCTACAGGGTGCTCACCAAATGTGGTAGCAGTTCACTTCAGTCTGCCAAAATTCCAAGTGTTTCCATATCTAGATGACTGGCTCCTCACCACCCCAACTTTGCATCTTCTAGAGAAATCCAGGGACAACTTGTTCCAGTTATGGCAATCTCTAGGCATCTCATTCAACATCTACAAGTCTCATCTACAACCTGTTCAGAACCTGGAGTTCATAGGTGCTCAGCTAAACACAGTCAAATAGCATCTCTTCCACTACATCGAGTAAGGACCATCAGGTGTCAAGTGGAGCAGATTATTGCACACCCTTCTACCCCAGACCCTAAGGTCAATGGCAGAAGACATAACCTTAGTTCCTATCTCCTGTTTTTATATGCATGTTTTTCAATGGACTCTAGCTGTCAGGTAGTCAATTGTTAGCCAGCCATTGTCCTTACCAATCAAACTCACTCGAGTATGCAAAGATCAACTACGTTGGTGGACTTAGTTGGGTAAAGTTTCCCAAGGCTGTCATCTTTTAATTCCACCCCCAGTAACCATGCTAACCACAGACACCTCCCAACTGGGATGGGGGACATTCTTGAGACAGATGGTCCAAGGCATATGGCCCCCAGAAGAGACCAATTCACACATCAATGTCCTAGGCTAGAGATAAGAGCGGTCCTCCTAGCATTGCAGGTCTTCCATAATGCCTTTCCTCTTGAGGCAGTTGCAATTCAAACTAGCAACATGTCTGTGGTTTGGTACATCAGCAAATGGGGGGGCCCAATCTTATCTCCATTGTCGAGAGGTAATGAGAGTGTGGCAGTGGGTGATCTCCTCCAATCGCTTTCTTATGGCCACTCACATACTGGGGAAATCCAACATGTAAGCAGACAACCTCAACAGGTCCATTCTGATGCCACATGGGTGGTATCTCAATCAGTAATGGAGGAGATTATTTTCCATCAGTGGGGTCAACCTTGCTGTGATCTTTTTGCATCTCCACATGACAACATGTGGAGCAGGTTCTTTGCTCTCATTCCCCCTATGAGGGAGTCACCATGAGATGCTTTAGTCCAAATTTATCCCTCCGGTCTCCTTTATCTGTAATTCCCAAATTTTTATAGATGGTAGTTTGAAGATCACAGTAATCCTCATTGCTCATTTTTGACCTCATCAAGTGTGGTTCCCCTTGCTTTCGTCTCACCTTTTCTATCCACCTTGGATACTGGACTCCAGTTCAGACCTTCTCTCTCATCGCACAGGAATGGATCATCCAGACATTACTGGCCTCAAGTTGATCACGTAGTTTCTCCAATTCCACTGATTGCTGGACAACCCAGGCTTTCCTCCCCAGTCTGACAGATACTTCTGTTTTCCCACATGGCCTCTACAAGGAAGATCTACAAAAATAAATGGAAAAGATTCTGTATTTGGGCTCTACAGAGAGATCTGAACCCTATTCACTGCTCTTATTTCTACTGTCCTAGAATTTTTAGCATCTATTTTTCAAAAATGAGTTAGTTTTCTCTACTATCAAAGTGCAATTGGCAGCCATATCTAATTTTCACTCAGGCAAAAATGCTTCTTCATTAACTTCTTCAAAATTGTGCAAGGCTTTTCTCAAAGGTACTTTCTTGCATAGGCCCCCAGTGAAGGATCCATCCCCTCCCTGGGATTTAACAGTCATGCTGCAAGGATTAACTCAGAAACCTTTTGAACCATCAGCTAAATCTGCCTTAAAAATGTTATTCTGGAAATCTGCATTTGTAGTGGCCATTACTTCTGTGACACTAGTTTCTGAACTCCAGGCTCTCTCTTCCAAATCTTATCTTATTTCTGGTTTTCTTTCCCAACTTTGCTAACAAAGGAGAATACATGCTTCATCTTTTGGATCTACATATGCAACTACATTTTTACTTCCACTGAACAAAAGATTTCAGGAAGTTAAAGCAGTTGTTTGTCTCTTTCTCCCCAGACAAACTGGGCTCACCAGTTTCTAAAATTACCCTAGCCTAATGGCTTACTGATTGCATTTCCCTTGTTTACAGTCAGCAAGGTCTGTCCCTACTCAAGCCTTCAAAAACACTTGGTCCATGGCTACATCTTTTGCTTTTTGGTCTAAAACTTCTATTGACAACATTTGCGCAGCAGCTACCTGGTCTAATGCTCATAATTTTAATGCTCATTACAAATTGGATTTGACTTCCAGATACAGGGCTGCTTTTGGTACTGCAGAACTCCAGAATATCCTTCCATGAAGACCACCCAAAGTTCATGTAGCTGGGGACTTTGTCCCAATAGTTGAAGAATGAATGAAAAGGACAACATCAGATATTAAAGTTATCTATTCACCATAAGTATGCATCTGTGTTGTTTATTTTCTTTCTTCCTCAACTCACCACCCTCCATTCCCCTTCCCATTCACTTCTGGAGTGACCTTATGATTATTGTGGAACTTATGCTCCAGGTTTGAGCCTCAGTTTTTCTACTACTACTACTGCCACTTTATATTAACCTAAGGTTAGTTCTCCCTATGGCTTATAAGGCAATAAACTGGATCTGAAATATAGCAGGTTGACTGGGTCATTATGAGTAGAGGGAGGAGCTTGAAAGTCTAGTAAATCTGGCAAAGTCGGAACCAAGGTCATATCCGATATCCAATAGTTGAGGAACAATTAAAATAGACAACACAGATGCATAGTTATGGTGAGTACATAAATTTAATTTATATCAGGGAAAATATGTTAAACAGGACTCACCCCAATGTCACATCAAAGGTTACTGACATTACAATATATCAGTTCCCTTAGCAAAAATATTTGTCTCCTATTTGTCATACTATTGTCCACTTATGCTATCAGTCTTAGTCTGCCACCACACCTTCATCTTCCCAAACGATCTCATGTCTGGCACTGTATCAGAGGCCTTGCTAAAGTCCAGCTGTACTAGATCCGCTGAGTTTCCTTTTCTGCATTAGTTATGATTCAGCTTCTGAAGTGTATCAGGTTTTTCTGGCAGTATATCCACAATAAAAAGCCGTGTTATTGCTTACATAACACACCAGTGACTTCCAGGAATTACCCTGCAGAATTCACTCAAATGCTTTCTCTTGGACAGATGTGTGACTAAATGAAATGCAGTTTCTTGATTTTCTCTTGGAAATTTGCCTTTTACAACAATATGACTAAACATCAACATATTATTTTCTGATTCCATAGGTGCCTAGCCATCTAACATCTGTGTGTCAACTCTTTGTAACACCAGCAGTCTTTCACCTTTCCATTTGTGTTCACATCAGTCCTCACCCCTACCTGCTACAGGTTCTCCTTCCCATGTAAACACCTTACTGTGATGCTCTTCAGTAAAAACAGAGGTAATGAATATGCCCAGTAGCTCTGGTGCTCCCCGACTTTCCTCCTAACCTTTCTCACCTGCTTTCACTAGTTCAGTCTCATGGTGAAATACTCCCATTCTCCCAAGGCTTTTAAACAACTGGTTATACTAATTTGCAATTACTCCGAAAATAATTAATCTTAAAGTCTGCTCCTACATTTCACATAAACCTGTCTTTTTTCATGACTTCTTAACACAGCATTCTTTGCATCTCATCCCTTGACCCAAGCCTTCTTGTAAGCTATCCTCATTTCTTTTATAACTACCTTTACTTGCTACATCATCCAGTCTGGATGCAATTTTTCTGCCATATTGTCGCTTCCTTCTCCTTCTACAAATTTTCACTGATATAAATATTCTTACCTGTACACAGCCTGACAATTCACTGGTGCCCCATGTACTCCTTGACTCCTAAATGAAGGTAAACTGAATCTAGGAATTAAATCAGATTCCAGTGATACAAAAGAACTGACTTCAGTGTAGTAGGTGGGCTAATATTATCATGAGAAGGAAGGGCGGGATTCCACCCCAGCAGCTTAAGTATCTAGTAAATCTTTCTGCTTATTTCATAGTGTTCTGTATCCTACCAGGCAAACAAAAATGCAGAGTACAGGTCTTTTACAAAAGGATGTTATATTTTATCCCCAGGTGTAAAAAAAAGCTAAAAAAAAAAAAATCTTAGTATAGCAGTCGTCCGCACTCAAAGTGGCACCAACGTTAGGACAGTCTAAATTTATGACAAATACATAGTAAGAAAACTGCAAACCTTTGGGATGGCTGGAAACTTGCAAACAAGGCATTTGGACTACATTTTGTGCAAGGGAAATACATTAAAATTACATTTAAAATACTGTGCTTATCTTACCATTTAAATAAGTTTTATATGCCGTGTTTGGTCTCTGTCTGAAATTAAAACTATTAATTGAAGGCATTCTTACAGGCTGCAGTGCTTTTCTGTGCTGGGCCTAGGTGCTCTGAGTGAACCCTCATTTTATTGCCTTTTTACTGTGTCTCTTTTGAATCTAAAATACAGATATAACTATAAATTGATTTGGGTTTTACAGTATCCACTGTAATTTCTCTAAACTCTTGGATTATTAGCATTGCTCATCTAACTCTATGTTGTAGTCACTTTTCAAATGTAAAACAAAAAGCCAGCCTTGGCCAGTTGTGTGTGTGTGTGTGTGTGTTACCAGAGCATGTGCTACTTAACCCAGATCCCCCCCCCCCCCACGTATTTTACATTATACAACCAGTCAGCCATCTTAGTCTTGGGGCTGCTAGAAGCTTTAAATCAAAACATTTTGATTACATTTTTCATCAAAGGAAATACACTTAAATTTAGAACACTGTACATAATTATCTTACCCTTTAAATCTGATTTGGGTGTTGTATTTGCTCTTTATCTGAAGTTAAAGCTATTAATTTAACGCATGTTTATAGTCTGCAGTGTTTTTCAAGTGGTTTCTGTGCTGGGCCTAAGTGCTTTGAGTGGGGCCTCATTTTATTGACTTTTTTACTTGCTCTCTCTTGAATTTGTTTTCTACCTACCCACCCTTTTCTTGTTGTGTTTATAAATCTGGATGCTTTTTTCTTGCCTGCTCCTACTGTATATCTAGGCTTGGAAGCTCCTCTCAATCTCCTGTCTGTATACCTGGTCCTAGAAGCTCTTCCCAGTCTTATCTCCTCTGTTCATCCTATTAGTTACTGATGGGAGAAACTGGGAAGTGCCTTCCTTATACTATTAGTGTAGTTGAAATTTCTATAAAGTGTGTCTGTTCCTCATTGCTGGCTTGTCTTCCAGTGAATCGCCTTATAATTACTTCTAGCTAGTTGCTAGATCTGTTTCTGGCACCTTCTCACTTGTGGCTAACTAAAGTTTATTCTTACATTAAGAAGACTAAGACTGTATTTCTAGTAGCAGTAGAAATGTAGCCAGGTTTGCCTGAGTTGGGTTACTCACAGCTGGCTTAAGTGAGAATTACTGTTGCAGTTAGTTGTTTGATTTGTTTCTGATACCTTTTCAATTTTGGCTAACTAAAGTTTGTTTTTACATTAAGAAGTCTAGGGCTACTAGTCTATTGACAGTAGTAAAGTATCCTGGTCTGTCTGAATTGGGAAACAAACAAGGAGGCTTAAAGTGACAATTATTTTTTGTAGCTAGTTGGTACCTTTTCACTTTTAGGTTCATAGGTTCATAGGTAGGTACTAGGCTATCGGCCCTAGGGCCCATACAAGCCTATCCAAAAGATGTACCCTGGCTTTCGCCACCCAAGAAAATTATTTTCCTGTGCCCCTGTCGAGCAGAGCCACAGAAGTGATCCCCGGGGTGAATTTCCCATTTCCCATCCAATCATCAAGATTTTTCTTGAAGAGTGCTAATGAGGAGCTCTGTTTGACATCGATAGGTAGTCTGTTCCAGAGTATGGGAAGTCTCTGGGACAGGAATATATCCCTCCAGCATGTTCTGTTTATTGTGGTGACAAGGTTTAGGTCCCTAGAGCGTGTAGCTCGGAGAGATTGGGATTTCTTTAAGTGGAGCATGTCCAACAGCTCTGAGTTTGACATAGCTTTGTATGTTAGGCAGAGATCACCCCTGAGTAGGCGATATGTGATGGAGTAAAGCTGTAGTTTTTTGAGACAGTCTGCATAGGGATCTGTTTGAGGCCAGTAATCCTCTTTGTGAGGTATTTCCTGTTGTTGTAGATGTCTTGTGAGGTACATACCAAAAGGGGTGTTGTACTCTATAATGGGTCTAATGAGTGATGAGTAGAGGGGAACAATGACCTCTTTTTTTCTGGATGAGAATCATTTTGTGATGAGATGAGCCATGTAGAAGGATTTCCTGACCACTGTGGTGATGTGATTATCAAAGGAGAGACTACTGTCCACCTGTGTCCCAAGGTCTCTTATCACATTTTCGGCATTAAGTAGACTACCAGATATGTGGTAGTTCATGGGTACAGAGTTTTTACCAAAGGGGATGACAATACACTTTTTGGCATTGAGCTTCAGGCCATGGCTTTGACACAACAGGTATCTGTCTCAGTGAGGCCCTTTTGTAGTTTGTCCACATCGTTAGGAGTTTCGATTCTGGCTCCTAGTTTGCAGTCATCTGCAAACTTTGTTAGCCAAAGACCTTCTGTGTTGGCCTGCACTTCAGAGAAGTAGATACCAAACAGGAGAGGACCCAGGACTGAACCCTGTGGTACTCCACTTGTCACTGGTCTGATGTCGGATTTGGAATCCGCTACTTTCACAGTGTGGGTTCTGTCTGTGAGCCAGTTGGCAACCCATCTTGTGACATAGGGATTTATATCTAGTTTAGAGAGCTTATCTATAATTCCAGAGTGGGGGATGGTGTTGAAAGCCTTGGGGAGATCTAGATAAGCTGTGTGAACCATTTTACCCTCATCTATGGCTTTGGTGACTGCTTCAAAGAAGTCTATCAGGTTTAGGAGACATGATCTGCCTTTTACAAATCCAAACTGTGTAGGGTCCAGAGTTTGGAGATTACCAATGTCTTTGTTTATGAGTTCCACGATGATATGTTCCATGGCCTTGCAGACCAGACTCGTCAGGCTAATGGGGCGGTAGTTCCCGGGGTCCGTCGTGGCTCCCCCTTTGTGGAGTGGGATAACCGTCGTGGTGCGCCATTCAGTGGGTACAAAGCCTGAGGAAAGGTTATGATTGAACATGGTACTTAGGTAGGGTGCCAGTTCATTCTGTAGTTCATGTAGAACGCAGCCTGGGATATTGTCAGGTCCCATGGATGCTGTGTTCTTGGCTTTGGAGAGCATGTTTTTTACCTGTGCAGCCGTGATTATAGGAACTTTGCATTCTTCCGGTATAGAGACGGGCCCTCTAGGGGGTGAGAGGGGGTAAAATTAGCACTGAACCTATCTGCTAAGATGTTGGCAATATCAGTTGGTTCTGTATATTTAGTGCCATTGTGCCACAACTCAGAGCAGATCTGAGTGTTCCCATTTAGATTCTTGACATAGCTATAGAATGCTTTGTGGTTGTCTTTAGAGTCAGTGGCAATTTTGTTTTCGTAACTAGCTTTGGAGGATTTTATGAGGGATCTCAGCTTCTTACTGAGGTTGACCAGGGAGTTCCTCCAGTCATGGGAATGTACTCTTTTTTGCAACAGTTTCTTCTGTTGTAGAGTTTGTTTATGGCAGAGGACCACCACATTGGCTTCCTTTTTTTGGAGGATAACATCTTGGTTCTATTAGGGATAGCATGATCCATGCACTCGTGTAAGTGCTTATAAAGTGCATTTGTGTAGGATTCGGCAGTCATCCCTCTATTGTCCATCTGCATGGGTGTCATGAAGTTTGCCACTTCTGTCTTAAGAAGTGTGAAGTTGGCTTTGGAGAAGTTTTTTACGATGGTTTCCCTAATTGAGGGTGGGGGTGGGATGTGGATGTCTAGGCTGATTAGCTTGTGGTCGGATATGACCAATGAGGAATTGACCTCTGGTGTGGAACACCAGTTTCCCATGTTGGTAATGACCAGGTCTAGGATATTGCGGCCCTGGTGGAGGTGTGAATAAGTTAATCCAAGGCGTTGGAATTTATGAATTCTAGAAAACGTTGAGCAAAAGAGTTGGTACATGATTAGTTTTCCCAGTTAATGGTGGGGTAGTTGAAATCGCCCATTATTAGGGTGTTGGGTTGTACCCTAATACTTTCCAGTGTATCAAGAAATGAGGAGTGTGAATCCTGGGGCATTGTGGGGGGGTCTGTAGCAAGCTACAATTTGGATTGCGGTCTTGCCCAGAGTTAGTTGCACTTGGATAATCTCAGATGCATTATGCTGTGCAACTAGCCTGGAGGTGTGGATATCCTTAATGAATATGGACACGCCTCCGCATTTAGTGCTTCTTTCTGGGTTAGGTGGCCTAAAGGTGTGGTATGAATTGAAGCTTGGTAATGCAGCGGTACTCTCTGGAGCTTTGAACCAGGTCTCTGTCACTGCACAGATGTCAATGTTCCCCATTTTAAGGAGTGCCTCGAGTGAGTGCATTTTGAGGTTTAGACTTCTAGCATTGAGTAGCATTACCCTCAGATTTTGCTTGCTTGTACCTGTTACGGTGGTGAATTTGTCATTTGAACCTTGCCTAAAAAAGGCACTATAGGGGTGGCAAGAGCCTTAGCCAGTATCCGGAATCCTAAGGGCGACAGGTGCAGGCCATCTCAGGCAAAGCATCGTGGACTGTCGATCATGTCGTCCTAGGCAGACAAATACTGGATCCCCTTAGAATGACACCAGAAGCTTAGCCAATTGTTGAAGTCAATCATTTTGTCCTTGTACTGTGGTATCATTATGGGTGATGGCAGGATGCTACTCAGGGTTAGGGTCATACCTGCCTGAGATACAAGATCAGAGAGCTCCTCCATGTCTCTTTTCATGTAGTCCAGGGAGGTACGTCTCAGGTCATTCACACCAACATGGACAATGACAGTGTCATATTTGTACTTATTGTGGAGTGACCTGAGTGCATGCGTTATGTGGTGGATCCTGGCACCTGACAGGCAGCTGACAGTAATTTTCTCCTTGTTTAGTCTAGTGAGTGGAACATCAGTGTGCCTGACTATAGAGTCACCTATGACTAGAGTGTTGGATACGTTGTTATGCCTTATGGGCTGTGGTTGAGTGGCACACTGAGTTTGTGGGCTATGTGTCATTTGGGTTGTGTTGGGGGGTGGAGTTTGCTTGCGTTTATGCTTTGGATGTCCTTGATGCTTGGGCAGGTTTTTATTGAGAGCCTCTGTGAATGTAGGTGTGTGTTTTGTGTTTCTATGTGTGTGTTTAAGTGGTGTAGGTTTTGAGGGACCATGTGATGAGGTGTGGTGTGGTGCAAGTGTTTACCTTCTCCTCTTGACTGTCTAGTCTAGTCTTGGGTGAAGAGAGCTTTGCTTCCAGTTTGGCGGTATAAGTGCATCTCTCACAGGTTGTAGTGTTGGGTGGTAGGAGGAGAAGGTTGTCTGTGTACATGAGGCAATTGCTGCATTGCCCCAAGATGCCGAGATTCATCAGGTAGACAGGAGAAATCATTGGGAGCTGAGCCTTAGACATGCCTGGATAAATGCTTATTTATTAAGTACTAAAAACTGCTTTCCACTAGACAAGTGAGGAAAGTTGAGTGTTGTAGTAATTTGCAGCTTATGTAGTGCTTACAATGAGTTCTGAACAAGTGCTGAATTCAAAGAAACAGATTTGAGTGCTGAAACTAGAAAACTGGCTAGTTATAAGAAACAAAAGTAAGCTAGAAGGCTTCCCTCCAACACAGAAGGGCTTGGGGCTCAGAAGCCTACAAACAGTCTAGACCACTTAACAGGAAAGGCAGGAAACAAGCTTAAATTATTTTTTTTTGTTCTCGTTCCCAGATGCTCTCTTTGTACACAGTAGGAGTGCCTGAAATCAGAATATGATCTCACTGCACTCAATTGAGTGAGCAAATGAGATGGGCCCAGAAGGAGTATCCAAACACAAATTTACAAGAGGGGCAGGCAGTTTCAAAGCCACTAAGATTAACACCAAAACAGAAACAGAGAGGGTGGGTGGAAAACCTAACTGAAGAACAGAGTCAAAACTTCCAGTTCAGTTAATAATCATGCAACACAGTTAAATCAATTTAAATACTGTATTATTTGAAAAAAAAGTGCAGATAAAGGTACTTAAATTCTCTTATACATCCAGCTGAATACGGATAGATTTTAGCTGGCCAAAGCTGAGGTTTTTAAGCAGAAAATATTTCAAACTGTACCACTTAAATAGGCAAGGACAGGAAATCAAAGAATGTGGCTACCCCCACACCTGCAATTACTAGCAAATAACAAAATTCAAGCAGCACTAACTGAAGAACAGAGTCAAAACTTCCAGTTCAGTTAATAATCATGCAACACAGTTAAATCAATTTAAATACTGTATTATTTGAAAAAATTGCAGATAAAGGTACTTAAATTCTCTTATACATCCAGTTGAATAGTTAGATCTTAGCCGGCCAAAGCTGAGGTTTTTTTTGGCTAAACAAAGTGTGTTTTTACATTAAGAAGGCTAGGACTGCTATTTTACTGGCAATAATAGGGTAGTCTGGTCTGTCGGAGTTGGAAAACACACACACAGGACTTAAAGTAAGATTATTTTTATCAGCCAGAAAGCTTTCTAGGGATTTAGTTGTTTGGTGTTAATCTGCACTTCAGAGCTACTTTCACAGTACTTTTACATTAAGAAGTTCCAGGATGATCCATCTTGTGGCAGAAGGTGTTTTCCTGGTCTCTGTGAGTTGGGAAGCACTGAAAATGTATTTTTTTATTGGCCAGTGGACACTGGAGTTAATTTTCAGATTTCTTCTGTCTTCTGTAAATTGGACAGGCTTGCAAGGAGCTGTTCACAGGGCAATAGTTGTTAGCAGTACCCTATATAGTATCAAACCTATAAAGCTAGTACACAGGACTTCAAACTGTAACACAGAAAGGGTTTGCATGGAGTTAAGCTTAGGGTGTCTAGTTAGTGCATCAAACAGCACTAATATGAGATCATAGCACTATCTAACATCTTGCCTTAACCCTAGACACCACTCAGGTGACCCCTGTAAAACCACGTCTCTAAACCATAATAGCCTAACCCTAATACAGGTCCTGACAACATGGATTTAGAATTTCCTAATGTCTCTATGCCAGCGTGGTAGACATGGGCATCCTGAGACAATGTAGCAGTTGTCTCATGCTCTCAGACAAACTTTTAATCCTTAAAAAAACTACTACAGTATGCGAGAGATGTACATACATAACTTCCTTGGAGGCAAAAATATCACTTTTAACTTACAAACAAGGTTGTCAAGAACACACGCATGAGAGCACACACACACACACACACACACACACACACACACACACACACACACACACATATGCGCGCCCACACAAGCATACACATGCACACATGCCCACACGCACACGCACACACACACACACACACACACACACACACACACACACACACACACACACACACACACACACACACACACACACACACACACACACACACACACACACACACACACACACACATATGCTACATCCTTCACACATACTGCTTACCACACCCATAGACTTTCTTATGCTGAGGCACTTAAAATAAATCTTTCCAAACCCCAAGACCTCCTAAGTCATCAAATGGCAACACCTATCCTCAGCAATCACTAAAGCACATACCAAAAGCAACATCTAACACTACACACAAGCCTGCACCAAGTGATCCCCCAAGTACATAAGACAAGCAAACACTTTACCTAGTATTCCTGTCAGAAGGGATTCTATTGAATGACTCAAAGATGCCCTTCTCACCAGAATGAATAAGAAGAGGATAACGGTTAGTTGCCTATTTGGAGCTAGGAGCCGCAATATCATGCACTCAAGTCAATATATCACAGGTAGCAATATGATTCTGCTATAGTCCATGTGGGTACTAATGACCTATAACTACCTCACAGGACTATATGAAAAGAAACATTATGGATCTCCTTGAATATGTGTCACAGACAGGTATGTGACTTGCATTGAGCAGCATTCTACTTTCACCAACGAAGATGGCACATTATGAACAGAAAATGACTAACTTTAATAACTGGTTTAGTTTCTGTGTCACTCCAGGGGAATCTAGTATCTATCAGCATGAGAGGATAGCAGACCACGTTGCTTTGCCAAGGATGGTCTGCACCTGCCTCTCCTGGACGTAGAACTTTTTTTAGGCAATGTCAAAATGACAAAACTGCCAACATAAGAAATAAAACACAAAACAAACTTAAGGAGTCATTGCTCCATGCTAGGAGCCTTAGCAAAAAAACTCCACAACCTACAAGCTGTCCTCACTTTGGGAATGTAGACATCTGTATTGTTACTAAGACTGGCTTAAAGCCACAGAAAGTACTCTCGCAGTGCAAAGCTACAGTGCCTTCCACACATTTAGACCAACAGCAGTAGAGGTGGAGGTGTCTTGATCTATCTTAGCAACAAATACAACTACAGGTTTGTTAAACAGGATAATGCCCTAGAGTTCATCCACATCCACTCCATAGACAAGGTTCCTTTCGGGGTCCTAGTCAGCTATAGTCACCCTCTATGACGCACATAGCTCACAACTCTTACCTAGACCTACTACAGGCACTCGCCATAAAATCAAATATCCTATTCATGGGAGACTTGAACTACTCCTCTGTAGACTAGGAAATGTATATTGCCTCTAATTCACTGGCACAATGTTTCCTGGACTTTATCAATACAACCCTGGGTCAGATAGTGTGCATTTCAACCAGAGGATCAAACATATTGCATATAGTACCCACCAACATGAGAGAATTTTGCACACCCCCAATGTCACATCCTTGTTGGTGAGATTGGACCACAAAGCTGTCTCCTTTGAAATAAAAATCAATCTGGAAAACCCAAATAAACCCATAACAGTTAGGAAGTATCCTAAAGCAAATTACATCCTATTATTCATGGCTCCCCGACAGCAAATATTCTAATGAAAATTATTTACAGAAATACTTTACAAACATGTAAATGGAGGCATTGAAGTTGCCCTACCTACCAGAAGAAAACCCAGATCTAACATCAAAAACAAAACCCACTGGTGGAATTCTTATCTTAACAGGGTTTATAACAAAGGAAAAAAGTCATGGCCAAAACCAGAAAGTGTGACTGTGATAGAGACAAGAGATCTCTGATTCAACTAAACAAGAAACTAAGAGGTACAAAAGTCCAACAATGCCAGTTATGAGGTTAGGATAGCCTTCTAGGCTAAGGACAATCCAAGACCTTCTTCAGGTATGTCAAGAATCTCAAAGGTAACACTCAGCAGTGTGCAGAACTGGTGGTAAATGGCACAACTTTCACTTTACTGTGTGACATAGCAAGTCTACTGGCTGATAAATTTAGCTCTATATTCACCCCCTCACTACCCTCTGTGAATTCCCTTCTACCATATCCCCCAGTGATCAACAATCAATAGGGAGTAGGTCTTGGTTATGCACCCTAAGGCCAAAAGTGCTGCTTCATTAGGTCCTGACAGTATTACTGTCTGTCTCCTAAATAGTCTAAAACATGATCTAGCAGGACCACTTGAGGCACTCTTCAACTACAGCTTCAAAACAGGTTATGTGTCAGGTGAATCGAAGACTGCAGTGGTCATCCCTCTTCATAAGGGTAGACCATCAAGTAACCCCAGGAACTACAGGCCCATCAATCTGACAAGTCTAATATGCAAAGCAATTTAAGAAATTATGAAAATGAACTACAAGAACATTGGCAACCTACAGAAAGTAGACCCATCCCAGTTTGGCTTTGTTAAGAGAAGCTCTTGCCTACTCAACCTGGTAGACCTCTTTGAGAGGGTCACCTAGGCTATATTTGAAGGGAAAACTGGGCATACCACTTACCTTGACCTGGCCAAGGCATTCAATACAATACTTCACTCAGGTATTGCTGACAAACTTTTAGAACTAGGCATAAATCCCTACATAACTTGTTGGATCACTGGCTGGTTGACTGATAGGAATCATTGTATGTCACCTAACTCATAAGTAAGGGAATAACATCCAAGTTCACAGAAGTTATAATAACACTCTTCTCAGCCCTAATCAGACCAGCCATTGAATACAATGCCCCCTTTTTCATGTACCTAAACAGGTACTTGCAACAACTGGAATGCTCTCAATGGTTCCTCACCAGAAGAATCCAGGTTATGAATACCCTGTCCTACAGAGGAATGTCCTATCTCTGTGCTCATTCTCCTTCAGGTTAGTGAGAAGCAATCTATGCCTGGTATATCCAGTTCTGATGGATCTCTTGCACATCCACAAACAGACAGCACAAGAGACACTAGATCCAAGGACTTGAACTTTGCCTGTGACATAAATAGAACACACCGGAGAGAGTGATATGTGTCTCAAAGGATACCCACACTATAGAATAAGCTCCCCATCTATGCGAAACAGAGCTCACACCTGACTCTATTCAAATGAAACCTTGATGAATGAATGGAAAATCGCAAATTCACCCCTGGTCTGACCCCCATGTCGCTGATGTACAGAGTTTGACTGTATTTAAATTAATCTCCAAGTAACATACCCCCTATATAACCCTTAGCTACCTCCTTAATAACATACCCCTCCATATAGGCATCCAAGAAACTTGGGAACAAAACTGGGCTGGGTTGCATGGCTAGGCTTGTAAAGACCCTACTGGTCATTAGCCTAATGTAAACCTATGAACCTAGAACTGGATTTTCAGAAGATAAGTAAAATAACTGTATCCATATATTGTGCCCAGCACAACAAATGAATGTCTCTGAAAAGTGTTGCTGCAAACTGCATGATTTGTAACCTTTAGACATTTTTGTAAGTTTTGTTCTGAGGGCTGGTGGGATGTGGATGTGGTGGGTTATGATTTTCAGGTCTATATTATGTCCTCAAAGAGGCATTCTATCGAATGCCTTTTCATCGACCCTTAAAACACAAACTGTCATAACAGCGAATGGCCACATCAGCAATTTATTTCCCTGGGAAAGAAATAGCTTTGCCATCCTGGTTAGTTTGCCATTTTCCCCACTGTAGTGCGATCTTGGAGTTGGTATATTTAGTTGGGGGGTGAGGGAACACAGCCCCCCACATTGGGGGGTGTGGGGGGTGAAGACCCCACTTTGTAATGTTTGTAGTGATGTGTTCTTCTTTTTATGGCAAGGGATTTCTTTCCCAGGGAAAGAAATCGCTGATGTGGCAGTTCACTGTTATGACAGTTTGCATTTTAAGGGTCGATGAACTCTTGGAGGTTATAATATAGACCGATGATTTTCTACATTACTGCTTCCTAATGCAATGTGAATGGTCTTAAGAATTATTTTTTACTTCAGTTGAAGAGCTGAGGAGGTGAGGCACTAATTCATGGGAGCAGCATAGGGCAATAATATATGTATACAATAAAAGATAGGGGAACCCTATGGGAACCAGTAATATACTTGACTGTCACTATATTTGACATTTGTTAGTTTGATATAATGTGGTTGATTAAGCAGATGGTTGACAGGTGTATAAGATAACTACATTACCTGAGTTGTTGAATATGCCCTTTCCCTAGTATTGTGTGATCTTGGAGTTAGAATATAAAATTACCAGGGGTTGTGATGGATGCAGGTTCCACATGAGGGTACAGGGGCCTTGTTCCCTGCAATAAACTATGATTTTTTAACTTTCTGCCAGGAATTCTTAAAAGGTCATACAGCCTAGAAAGGTCCTGCTCCTACAACACATTATTTTTATTGTGAGTCATATTAGCTGTGATGAGGAAAGACCTCATTGTCACCTAATTTGCTTGTTTCTGGATGGCATTTACTAGCATGATGTCCACTGCTGATCTTCACCTCACTGTTGTTAATGGCCATTCATGTAAGCATTGGTATTTCCCCTTTGGTCAATCTCCCATACACACAAGTACACATTGAAACACACACAAACTCAGAGAAACATGCATGCGCACATACACACACACACACACACACACACACACACACACACACACACACACACACATGCACCATAGTCTATCCCTGTCTTGTATGACGTACTACTACCTAGTGTTTCCTCCAATACCCCAATCCCCATACTGATGTAAGTGCCATTATGGTGCAATTATAATTTTTTTGGTGGCTAGTGTCCCCTCATGATCCCTGTACTGATATCTGTGTGCCGTTATAACACAATTGTAGCTTCCATAATGGCTAGTTTTCCCCCCACCGCATGATTCCCATACTGCCATATGTACTATTATTGCAATACAATATAGAGTTATCCTTGGTGAATAGTGTCTCTCTGTCCATGCCACCCCATGATCCCTGTAACACCATAGGTGCCATTATGGCAATCCAATTTACAGTTAACCCTGGTGTCTATTGGCTTCCCCATCCCGTAATACCCACAGTGCCATAGGTGCTATTATGACAATGCAGTTTAGAGTTATCCGTAGTGTCTAGTGGCTACCCACATCACTGTAGTACTTCCAAGTTCACTACCTTGAT
>NC_056746.1:1010211339-1010263839 GCF_019279795.1 Protopterus annectens | reverse complement strand
ATGCAAGCGACTATGTACAAAATAATCCAATTTATTGCTCTGTTCTTTTACAGTGTACACCTATGCAGGATGTACAGCACTTAGCTGGAGATAGTAACCTTGATCTCCTGGATATAAACAGAACATTTTATAGATTTGATTGTAAAGTCTGAAGACTCCTGAAGTGAAGTTATGAAATGTGTTTTAAGGCAGATGCTTTAATGTGGAATGATTTAGCTTATCAGGATTTTCTCTGGCATCAGTGGGACAGAGAATTAGGTGAAAAAGAAACATTTTTTTTTTACCTCAAGCTTACTATTTATGAAATATTCTTTTTAAAATCATGGAAGCCTAAAGAAAGTGTTTTGAGGTTCTGGGGACTTTCCTCTGAAAGTTAAATATAGAAGTTATAAGACTGCATCTCTAGCACAAATATTTCCTCTAACTCCTGGTCGTACTATTGCCTGTGCTTTTTTGTGAGGTGATATGTCCGTTTCAAAGCAATGATACGTCTGTTATATTTACTTAGCACTTATACTAAATCTGGTCGACAGCTAAAATGGACAGAACATACATACTTCTGTCCCTCCTCTGAAATACACTGTACCACTTTTACAATAAGATGAAAGAAAGTGGTTTGAAAAACAAGTAATTAATTTGCAGTTAATATAGCCCCCCAGTCAAATTAATGTAAATTACTGGGTGGAAAAAATAGCAAGCAAAAACAATTAGAATTCTGATTAGACTAAAAAGAAATGTGCAATATCAATAGTAAGCTGAAGAAGAAACTAAATTTAACCTTTATGCGCTTTCTGTGTAGAAGCAAGTTGGCTCTAAAATTTTCTAATGAGGCATGAAATGGAGTTTTCTGATTGCATGACTGAAATTTGAAAGGTTGGGTAACTCCTGAAAAATTTCACAGAAACAAACAACTAGGGCTATAATTAAAGAATCTTCAGTTAAAAAAAATATAACATGAGAGGTTTAATTATAGTGAAGGTATAAAATCTAAGATTCCTGTACTATGAGAGTAAGGGCACTGTAACCTCTGTTGAGATGATGGCTAGTGAAAACGAGACTTTCAAATTATATGAAGTCAGTTCGTATCCCACTGTTACATTCTACATGTGCTCTGACGATGCACTCATTTATTAACATTATTTAAATTTAAATTTATTAATTTGTTTCTGCATTAACACCTCATTGTGCTTAAAAGTCAACCAAGAAAAATAAATCCCTAGATTTACACCACACCAGAATTGTCACGTACAGCTCTGCTCAATTTGGGAGGTAGAAAGTGCTTGAAAAGGGATGCACAAACTTTTAAGTCTGTCTCCTTAAAGGAGTATATGGTTAGGCATCTTATGGTCCTTGTGATCACTTGTCTAATATTGTTCAAGACTTTGTTCCTAACTTACCATTAAATCACCATCACTACCACTCCCCAGTCTAGAGATGCACAACTAGTTATTTACCTGGCCAGACTGAACTAATGTCTTCCTTCTAGAAAATTAAATACCCCAAAATGCTGCCATTCTTCAGGAATAAATACCCTCCTCCACACTTCCAGTGTTTGTACAACTGTAATTCTTGTTCCTTGCTCACCATCCCAGAGTGTTACAGTTAAGCTACCATTTTATACTGAGATATACCTCTAGTATTTTAGGGATAAAGGACTAGTTTTCTAATACAGACACTACAGTACAACATAAGGGAAGGTGCTGCACTTTTGAATATGCTGTCCTTTAAATAAGACCCTAAACCAAGGTTCCATTTGCCAGAGTTCATGGCAGCTCAGATGGATTCTACATCACTTAACGAAAATAGTATGGGAATCTCCTTGGACCATGGCCAGATGTCCCCTAGTTAGCTTGAATGCTATATTAGGTTTCCCATGAAAAAGAGGACACTGGCTAATGGGAATAACATGGTCAACAGATAATAAATAAATAAATAAATGGGCAGCCCTATAAATGGAATTAAGCAGAAATGTATCTATTCATTTCCCAGCAGTGACTCCTCCATCTGTCCAAACCCAACCTTTCTTCTTCTTTAGTAACCTCATTTTTGTACACCACAATTTGTGAAAATCCCAAAAGACATCTCTCCTTCTCAAAGCTCTTTTGAGTTCACCCACAAGGTTCCTTCTTATCTTTGTAAAACACCACAACTCTGCTCCCTCAATGCAATCTTTAGGTTACTGTGGGGCAGTGGTGATGAATTATTGATTTATTTTCAGTTCCTCACCTCAGCCCCTTTCATTCTATCCTCCTTTTGTAGTTGGGAGGAAGGTCACCATACCTTTTTCATATCCTAGAATATTCTGGATATTTTGGGGAAGGAAGAGCACTGCTGTGTGTCTGCTTGTATTGTCCCAAACCTCATTCCACTGTCATTCATTTCCAATAGCCCCTAGTCTCCACCATGTGCATCAGGCCTCTTGACCTCATGGTTCACTGCACTTCTCCTCAAACATGAGTGAGTAAAATATGAAACGTGTGAAACATGAACTCACTGAGACCAATGACTGGTGTCGAAACTATGACCTTAAGCTTAATGCCAAATAAATGCGTCGTCATCCCCTTTGGGAAAAACTCAGTTCCCATGAATTACCACATCGATGTGAGCCCACTGAACACTGAAGGCATTATAGGAGATCTGGGGACACAGACTGACAGCAACCTCTCCTTCGACCACCACATTGCCACTGTGGTCAGAAAGTCCTTCTATGTGGCATATCTCATTACCAAGGGTTTTGCATCCAGGAAGAAAGAGGTCATTGTCTCCCTCTACTCTTCCTTCATAAGACCAATCATTAAGTATAATGCCCCATTTGGCATATACCTCACTAGACACCTGCAACAGTTAGAGAGGCCACAAAAGTACCTCACAAAGAGGATCCTAGGCCTTAAACACATGTCCTGCATGGACAGAATCAAAAAACTACAGCTATTCTCTGTCTCATATCATCTGCTAAGAGGCGATCTCTGCTTGACTTAGAAAGCCATGTCCGACCCAGCTCTGTTAGAAATGCTACATCTAAAGAAATTCCAATCCCTCTGCACCACATGCTCCGGAAACCTCAACCTCATTACCACAATCAACAGCACATGCTGAAGGGACAGGTTCATAATCCAGAGACTGCCCATGCTGTGGAATAGACATCCCGTACATGTCAAGCAGAACACCTCACTAGCCCTCTTCAAGAGAAATCTTGATAAGTGGATGGGAAATAGAAAGTTCACCCCGGGGATCACTCCAGTGGCTCTACTTGATAGAAGCACTGGGAACTAACGACAGGCAGCTCAATGCCAGGGCACTTATATGGGCTAGGCTTGTAAAGGTCCCATGGCCATTGGGTCTACTTCACGATGTCGAAAGCCGACAGTATTGAAGCTGATATGGTCGACACCACAACACCAAAAGTGCAGAGCATCGTGCAGGTAAACAGAAATCTCCGTAGGGGGAGATTTCCATTTACCTCAATGTAGTGCAGTCTCGGAGTTAGAATATTTAAGTAGGGGGGGTGTGGAGGGTACAGCCCCCCCCCATGTGGGGGGTGTGCAGGGGAGCTTGCCCCCCTGCCTATGCTTGTTAGTTTTTATTTTTGTTTGCTTTTTGTTTTTTAAGCATTATTTGATATTTTACTACATTGATCACTAGAGGTCGACCTTTAGTGATTCGATGTAGTAAGATTTCAATAACGTGATATAAACGCGGGCCATTAGTCTAGTACACAACAATGAACCTATAAACCTATGAGTATGTATCAGGGGGTTACTCCTTGTCAATCACATGGGCAGCTGTGAGACAGAGGGTACCAGTGCTGCTGTTCTTCTGTGATAAATGAAGACCCACGGTATGGGTAAGGACAGTGACCCAATGGAAAAAGTGCTTTCTGCAGTAACAATGAAGTGAATTGTAGTACTGAAGGATGCTGCAGAAGCACAAGATATCCTAGCACCGGAAGATGATAGCTACTGTTGATTATGGATGACTGGTACATGATGTGACAAAATGATGTACACTGGAGTTTGTATGCACATTTGTGTGTGCACGCATGTGTGAGTGTGTCTGTTTGTCTCTCTCTCTGTGTTTGTGTGCACATTCAGACATACTTGCATGCAAGTGTGGATGCTTGTCTAATCAACAATATGCAAGTTCAGTATCTGGAGTTTACCAGAGGACTGGAGGGACAAGAAAATGCTTCTCCCTAAAGAAATACTATTTTTTCATCATTCCCTCCATTGCGTGTGTGTGTGTGTGTGTGTGTGTGTGTGTGTGTGTGTGTGTGTGTGTGTGTGTGTGTGTGTGTGTATGTGCGTGAGTGTGTGTACATGTGAAAGACCCAGTGATACTGAACTGCATGCACATTTTTGTGAATGTGCAAAAGACCTGGTGATAACTGGTATGTACATGTATTTTTATGTGTGTGTGTGTGTGTGTGTGTGTGTGTGTGTGTGTGTGTGTGTGTGTGTGTGTGTGTGTGTGTGTGTGTGCGAAAGGCTCAGCCATACTTATGTATTTTAATCTGTGTATGCACATGCATTGGGGTGCATACCTCTCAACTGTCCAGACTTTTGTAAAATGTCCAGATTTTTACGTCATATTTTTGAACTGTCCCTCATAAAATTTGTGTATTTCTGCAGTCAGTAAATAACAGGTCCTTAGGTTTATAGGTGTATAGGTGCAAATGACCACTTGGGCCTTTTTAAGCATAGCCATGGCATCCAAAATCTGAAAAGTTCTGGTACCCTTGGTAGTGTAAGTAGGGCTTTACAGTCTGCTTGTGTCGATTAGAAGCACAGGTGCCAAACCATGGTTGAATTTCCAGTTTCCCATCCAGTTGTTCAAGTTACACTTGAATTGGGTTAGGGAGGAACTCTGTTTCACATGGATGGACAGCCTGTTCCAGAGAAGGTATAATGACAGACATTTTAATATATAGTGTGCACATTTGTGTGTGCACGCATGTGTGAGTGTGTCTGTTTGTCTGTCTCTCTGTTTGTGTGCACATTCAGACATACTTGCATGCAAGTGTGGATGCTTGTCTAATCAACAATATGCAAGTTCAGTATCTGGAGCTCACCAGAGGACTGGAGGGACAAGAAAATGCTTCTCCCTAAAGAAATACTATTTTTTCATCATTCCCTCCATTGCTTGTGTGTGTGTGTGTGTGTGTGTGTGTGTGTGTGTGTGTGTGTGTGTGTGTGTGTGTGTGTGTGTTAACTATGTATATATGGATTGAAAATCTTCCACACACAGAAGTTTCTTATACTGTCTTGAATTTCAGACTTCATATCCTTTAAAAAATATATGCTAGTGCAAACCTATTATTCTATCAATAGCGATTCTGTGACTTTATACAAGCACATTTTACAGTCTGTCCCTACTTTTGGGACATTGTCCCCATATTATTGTGATGGCCCTGTCCCTGATTCTTGTGCTAAGAGATTGAAAGGTAAGCTGTGTGGTGAGGTGTGTGAGTGTATATGTGTATCTCTGTTTCCGTATGAGTGTTTTATTTCTGTTTATGTGAAAGTGTATGGGGGGGTGGTGGTGGTGCGGGGGGCATTGCCTGCCTTTATTCGGTAAAAGACATACTCCTAAGAGATGGGCACATTTATGATGTTACCATTATGCATTTTGTGTTTTCACCACTGCAGCAGCAGCACCATTGTAGGTCAGCCACAGTGGCAGCTGATGCAGTCAGGGAATTGTACTTTCACATTTCAGGAGTTCAAATCCACACTGCCACATCTGTGAAGGTAGCAAAACAACTTCAGGTTATCCAAACATACACACATAGGCAGTTTCTTCTACTTCCACACTCATGTCTGGTTACTTCAGTCTTCAACATTCCCACACTTGTTATGGAGCTCCTTGGACAGAACACTGAAAGTCTCAGTTGGGAACTAAGGTAAATAATGGACAAAGTTTGCAACAATCAAGTCAATTTACTTAAACTGATTACTAAATTTCATCATGCATTTTGCAAGTCAGAATAGGTTAATATCAGTGATGGAGATGATCAAGCTGGTAAGATCACACCTCATATCAGCAGATAAAATTAATTCTCAAGTGAGCCAGTTCAAGGTGGATTCTAATACTAATTGTGTTTTTAAAGTAGTATTTCTAATTCACTTTTTAACTTATTGTACTTACATATTTTACAGTATGTACTGGTGTTATAGTTCAGCAAAAAAAAATTAATGTTCAGTTTAAAAAATATCTGATTATTGATTACGTAGCATTTAAACAGACATTTTACATACGTCTATTTATCAATGGATATTTAAGATCATTTAATCAAGACAAGTTAAGAAAAAACGAGCTGTGAAATAATTGCATTGATTTTCTTCTAACTCTTTAATTAAGCAAATATTCTGCAACAGTTCAGTGGCATTTATATCCACAAATGTTATAAACTCAAAACTAACCTGATCTATAGCCACAGTATGACCATTCCGCAAAATCTTATGAATAAAATACTCCAGCACTTACTAATTTTTGTGACATATCAGTGATGGCGAAAGAGAGGGGTACTGATACACACATAAGTTTTGCTATGGTTAAGGGGAATACAGTAAAGTCTGGCTGATGAATCGTATTGTCATAAGAGTGACTCATGATAATGTGCTACATCTGGGCAGTTCTGGGAAATGTACAATAACCTAACCATGCTGAGTAAGATATAATGAAGTTTAGTGTAATATAGCCAAGCACAATATGGTATACATTTTGACAGCACAGAGAGTGCTAAGATGCAGACTGCCTGCCCGAAAACAACAAGGCACGTAGCTTGATAAACTTTGTTCCTTTAAAAAATAAAGTTGCTTTTATGTTTCTGATGTGGAATATGATATCTATATACCTATATCTATATCTATCTATAAATACGTGTGTGTGTGTGTGTGTGTGTGTGTGTGTGTGTGTGTGTGTGTGTGTGTGTATATATATATATATATATATATATATATATATATATATATATATATATATATATATACAGTGCAAGTGTTGAGTTTGGGTCACACAGAAGTGTAAATAAACTGCAACAGAATGCAGCCAATGAAATTGTTCTGTTTAGACAAAAAGACACAGAGAATGCCTGTGCATCCTACACACACAGAAACAAAGGCATACACAACCCTGCAATCTAATCTAATGCAATAATTAAAATAGACTACCCTTCCATATATCAGCAACAAAGATATATAGCATAAACTCCAGAAAACTGGAATGCCAGAACACCGGATATATTGGTCCAAGAAAAGAAGACAAAAGTAGCATTGATCATTGAGATCACCACAGCCAGTGACTACAGTGTCCTGTATACAGAGAGACACAAAGTCATAAAATACCAGGATTTGCAAGCAGAAACAAGAGCAATGTGGAAGAAAGATACCCAGATAAATCCAATAGTAGTAGGAGCAATGGGTCTTATAAAAAGAGTCTACAATCATATTTAGATATGCTACCACCGCATGTAACTCCATACGAATTACAGAAGGAGTCATTACTGGGGACATTTTTTGCGGGTGCTGAGAAAAGCACTTTTGGCTGACATCAAAGAGTGAAACAATACTAATTTAATAAATTTTAATTGTACTTTGACTACTTAGGAATGGGGTCCATTCCCATCATGATATTAGAAAACCAAAAGATTTGGAGAAATAAAAAAAAAAACAAGAAACCATACACTCCATATCATACCAGCATACAATTGCTTTATAGGATGTAGACCACAGCATTCACAGATTATGTGAATCAGCTCATGGCCAGTATAATATGAGGAAAAGTACATGGCTCCCTATTGAAAGGTGGCCACTTGAAATGCCTAGTGCTGACAAGCAGAGAAAAAATAAATATCAAAAATTCAGGAGAAGACTGAACCTTGCACAATGCTCTTTTTTATACTTCTTTTTTGCCCCCCTGCACCCCCTGATGTGTGGGGCAAGCACCCCAGACCCCTCAAGCATACATATACCAATTGCAAGATTGTCATACCTAAGAGAAAATGGAATATTCTAGGAAATAGCCATCTCAGACTTGGTATATGTATGTCCATTTTTTCAGCCATTTAGTTTCAGTTTCAGGCCACACACTAGTGGGTCCCAACATTTCAATTGTTTGGTGTGGGGGAAAACCTTATTTATGTCTCTTTGCAGGTATTTCCATTCTAACTTACACACTGTTGTAGAACAAGTGATGTTGGTGTGTGGGTGATCCCCATATTCAGTGCCTCTTTGTTTACATACACCTTAAACTCTGTTTCTCTTGTTTTGCAGACCATATTCCCACCTTACACAGTACCTATGCTGGTATGTGGACTGAAGGAACACAATTCATTAAAATCAGAACCAGCCATAGCCTTCACTAAAAATGCATACACCTTAACAGTTAATTACATTTTCTTATCATGGCTGGCCCATGGTTGACCGACATATATATCCAATTAACTAAAAAGGCCTTAAAGAAATGAATATCTTGGATGAACAGAGTTTGGGCTGCTGCATGCCTTAATGTTAACACAGTGATGTCATGCATTAACTTTATGCTTCAGAATATGCCAAAGATGATATATCTTGACTGTAACACTACCTACTGTCAATGTTGACAATATCTGTGCTATAGTGTGCTTTTGGCATTTCAGCCTAAGGTATAGAATTGGTATTTCCGAGTCACACAAGGCTGGGTATTTTTGGGGATGCCTCATCACCACTACTGATTTATGCAACACTGCTGTATTCAGTGTCAATTTCCATTTCTCTAACACAAAATTGAAGGGCAGTGTGAACAGAGTAGGACACTGTTGTGTGGTTTTCATGACATACCCCCCCCCCCTTTCATATTGTGAATAATGTTTAAGGAATCCTTCACTCACAGTGCAACAATATTTTAGATATCTAAGTCTGACACAAGGTTTACATGAATATTGAAGTAAAGATTTTACATGTTTTATATGCATGTTATGTTTCCTCATAGTTAGAATTCATCATTCATTACTCTGTTTACTGTACTTCTGTAGATGCAGTATTATTTTGCAATGCAATTGGAAAAATGCTGAAGAGAGAACCTCAGAGGAAATGAATATGTCAAAGCTGAATTTCTAATTTGATGCTGAATGAATAGATCTTTCTCTAACTGTATTACTGCTTGTCTCCTCTCCTAAATGCTTAACAGCAACATACAAAATGCAGAAAGGACAGAGATCTGTGATTAAATGCTGAATTCAGAATTCTACTTATGCTGTATAACTCTCTATGATTTTTAACATGTAGAACCTGTCCCATGCTGTCAGAAAACTCTCCGCTGTTCTTGCATCCATTGTCTTGCTGGGAAACCTATTCATGTAAAGACGATTCTGTCTCTAAAATAGTTTATAGTGTTCTTGATGAGTATTCTACTCTCCTTTATTGTGACCTTGCTCCTATTTGTGACCTTGAGCCATCAGATTGGCTACTAACCAGGCCCATAACAACTGAAATAAGTCCTTTTCTATATTTTGCATGTGTGCTAGTGCTGAGTTAAACACTATTTGGTGCTTTGGTAAGCCTTTAGCTAAAACTCAGTGAAGGTAGATGTACTCAGATGAGAGGAGAGCAAATTGCTTTTCTTGTTGGAATCTGATTGTTGAAGGCCACACAGTAAAGCTTGTTTTGACTGGACAGTGTGCTGTTTTATGTTATATTGTGATTTTCTTGATTGCTTTATGTTGCACTGGTCTGCTTTCACTTATAACCTTGAACCTTTGGACTGCCTGCAAAAAGAGGCCCATAACAACTTGGATAAGTTGTACTATGTGCTGTGCATGCTGGGAGCACCACTCACTACCAAGTTTTTTTTTCTGTTTTAGCTTATAGTAGTCTGTGATTTTGTAACTTTCACCTGCTGAAATTATTTTGGTTTACTCCAAGTCTTGAGTAGTTACTGCAGGAGTCCTATATGGCCCAGTATTGCCTCTGGTTGCAGGCTCTTGCTGCAGTGTGTGTATAACAGAACCATATCACACCCAGTTGCTGGTGAGAGTACAGATGATCTGTGTTGCACTGTACCTGTTGTTGCCTAACTGATATAAAATACTTTTTTTCAAATTGCATTGTATCTGCTGTTCCCTGACCAGTATAGATTTATTTTCCAGATTACCTTACAAACAATTACTTCACTATGTGTGAGGTGTCTCTGCCTACCATCACACTGGTGTAATATTGTGTGCCATCTGAGATAGTCCCCCACTGATGGACAACTATGTGGCATCCATGCCTGCTGTTTCATTGATGTTTAATTCTGTGCTGAATTGGTCTTGATTTATACTGTTTTAAATACTACCTTTTTTTCTTCTGTGTACTATTAGTCCCTACAATAGCTTACACACTTTATAATGTGTTATCATCCACTGGGCCTAACAGAACCATATAAACAACAAAGCCTAGAGATATTTGAAAAACATAAAAAAAAAATATGGACATGGGAAAGAAAGAGAGAAATGATATGGTGCAATATTTATGTAATGGAGAAAGCCAAGTTAACTAATATAGAGAAGGCAGTCTCAAAGATATTCGAAGAGAAATACAGGCAAAGGCATCCAGATATGGAACATTTCACAATAAAAAAAATAATATCACAAAGATGTAATGTGGAAAAGAAGACTAGTAAAGCAGAAGCTAAAGAAACAAAAGTTGAAGTTATGGAGAGCCTGCGAAGTGAAGGATTTAATGTAGAAGGTCTAATACAGATTACATCACAGCATGATGGAGTGAGTCCCCAGAACAAGGAAAAGCAAGAAGATCAGGAGACATGAAGAAACATGGACATGGGAAAGGGAAAGAGATTTAATATGGTGTAATATTTATGCAAAGGAGAAAGCAAAACTAACCAATACAAAAATAGCAGCACCAAAGATATTTGAAGAGAAATACAGGCAAAGAAATCCAGATATGGATAACTCTGCAATACAAAAAATAAGAAGAATAATATGAAAAGTAGAAAAAGAGATTAGTAATGGAGAAGTCAAAGAAATAGAAATTGAGATTATGGAGCAGCTGCAAAGAAAAGGATTCAGTGTACAAAATCGAATGCAGAAAGCACCACAACAGGCTAGAGCAATAGATATCCAAATTAAGGGGAAACCAGTGGAACAGGAAGCAATTGGTCAGGTGCCATATGAAGATGTTTTGGAGCTTTCCACAGGAAACCAGTATAAATGTTCACCTGAAGCTAGCCAGCAAGGAAAGGGACAGGAAACTGTGGAAACTCTGATGCAGTCAATGTTGAGGAGTGATAGGCCAGTGAGTTCCCATATGACAGAGCAACAGATGACACAGAATGAAATTGAAGAGAATGTGCCACAGGAAGATGCTATAGAATTTTCTATAGAATGCCTGCAGGAAACGGAAAACAGGGGATGTGCCCTCAGTTTGGAAAAGAATGAGCTAAGAGAAGAGTTGCTTGATTTAATGAACATGGGTAGCTATATTAAGATCAATGAGAGAAATAGACTGCAGAAGGTCAATAAAACCCAAAAAGTAAGAAGTCTGATGAAACAAATGAATGCAGTAATTATGTCCATGGAGATCCATGTGATATAACAGAAGTAAACAGGATATATTACTGTGCAGCTAAACTGATAACTGATAAAATTCTACCACAAGATCACAGGGTAGTGAGGGAAAGGAAGGGAAGAAATTGAATACCATCATAGAAGTACTGAATAGAGAAAACTATAAAGCAATTAAGACAAGAAGTCTCACTATTAGAAGATTATAGAAGAGGCAATAGATCAAAAAAATGCTAAGAAAGATAGATGTGATTAAAGCAATGCACAGTATTAGAACAGACCAGGATCTATCATGCACTATCGCAAATAACAAACTAAAAATTTCAGCACAGGCAGAAAAACTTAGAAGATAAACAGATAAAAAGTACAAAATAAGCAATTTATTGATGACCCAAAAACGTTTTATAGAGAATTGGGAAATAAGGTAAAAGGAATTGAAAGACCGTAAAAAAAAAAAAAAAAGGAAGTAGGGCTGCGGTGGTGCAGCAGTTAGCGTTGTTGCCTCACAGCAAGAGGTTCTTCCCTTCAATTCTCGGCTGGAGCTCCTTCTGTGTGGAGTCTGCATGTCCACCCTCTGGACGAGTGACGTTAAAGATATGCAGGTAGGTGCGAGCATGAATGGGTGTGCCTTCCTTGAAGGTTGGGTGTTGGGCTGGCAACTTGGCACCATAAAAATCCACTGCCAATCATTAGTGGACTGGAGTTCCGCTGTGGTGACCCCTAACTGGGAAAAGCTGAAAGACATTACTAGATACATTTTGGTGAAGTATCTATGAAGAGCCTATGGAACATAACAAAGATGTTAAATGGATAGAAGAAGTAAAAGAAAGAAAAAGAAGTTTAAAGGTACAGGATATGAAATTAGGTTGAAACAAAGTAAAGAAAAGCCTCTAACTTGAAAACCCCAGGCCCAGATGCAGTACCTAACTTTTGGTTAAAGGTATTAACATCTTTGCACGAGGATTTAGCCATGAATAAGAACTATTTATATGCGCACCCTGAACAGACACCACACTGGCTGACAATAGGCAAAACAATGCTCTCACTTAAGAGTGAACCTGCAAGCTACCCTAAAAGTTATAGAGCAATAACTTCCCTTCAACGACGTATAAATTATACATGGGAATTGATGCTGACAGAGTTTATAGTCATTTAGAAGAAAACTTAATTATGGCAATAGAACAAAAAGGCAATAAAAGAAAGTCATGTGGAACAAATATCATTTGTTTTTAAATAAAGTTATAGTGGAGAACTGTAAAAAGGGGAAGAATCTAAGTATGGCATGGATTGACTACAAAAAAATTTGATAGTATCCCACATTCATGGATAAAAGAGTTCTTAAAATGTATAAGATACACCCTACACTGATTGACTACATTACAGTAACCATGAAACAATGGCAGACCACTTTGCAATTAAGCCATGATAAAGGACAGATTATTATCCCAGGGATAAAAATTCTAAGGGGGATATACCACGGTGACTCTCTGTCACCGTTGCTATTCTGCCTTGCCATTAATCCCTTAAACTGTTTACTTAACAGCTAAGGCCATGGCTACAATTTGGCTCCTAGAAAACAACAAAGTTTAATGATTTCTCATCTTCCCTTTGTCGATGATTTAAAACTGTATAGCTCATCAGATGAGGAACTGAAAGCACAGCTGTAGGTTGTCAAAACTTTTTTAAATGATATTAGAATGTTATTTGGTCTTGATAAATGTGCAAAAGCTACCTTTAAATCAGAAAAAAACTGCAGCACCAGGAAAACATCAGCTTGGAGCAAGAATGTGATATAAAAGAACTTGAGCAAGAGGGAGTGTATAAATACTTGGAAATTGATGAAGGATCAGCAATAAAACATGAACAAATGCGAATAAAACTCAGTAAGGAATACTTTAGAAGACTTAAATTAATCCTGAGAACAGCATTGACATCCAAGAACAAGATCCAAGCTATAAATCAATTTCCTCTTCCTGTCCTAACGTAGAGTTTTGGAGTGATTGACTGGCCCCAAAAAGTGCTGGATAGATTAGATATTAAAAGAAGAAGGATGCTTCCTGCTCACCCAATGATTTATAAAAATCAGTGTATACCAAGATTATATATTCCCTGTTCCGAAGGAGGGATGGGCCTCCTTGAAATTGATTATATGTATAGATCTGCAATCATGGGACTCCATACATATCTAGTGACCTCACAAGATCCAAATGTAGTGAAAATTTTGAAACATGAGGAGAATAAATCTAAGATGACTTCTCTGCTTAATTTAGCAGAAGCACATCAAAGTCAAGCAGGAATGAAAATCAAATCAGAAGTAGATAAAAAAACAGGCAACAACTGAATGTGCCAAAAAAAAACAAAACAAAAGAAATAATATAAAGTGAAGGACCAGATGAGAAGGCAAGAAATGTGGAAAAAACATAAATATAGTTGCAAGTATAGAAAATTTGTGGAAGAGCCTCATGTTGATCAAGAAGGAATGCAGGAATGGTTAAGGAGAGGCAAATTCAAACCAAGAAATTAAAGGTTAATATTGGCAGCCCAAGATAGTGGGCTACATACATCCTGGTTTACAAAGTCCATTGAACATGTGGGAGAAACAGACAAATGTAGGTTTTGTAAACCAAATTGGAAACAGTCACACACCTTGTTGCTGGTTGCGACAAACTAATGGCTGAAGGACTGTATACTGAAAGGCATAATAATGTGGTGAGACTGTTGCACTGGGGATT
The DNA here is from genome assembly GCF_019279795.1 of Protopterus annectens. Taxonomy (NCBI): domain Eukaryota; kingdom Metazoa; phylum Chordata; order Ceratodontiformes; family Protopteridae; genus Protopterus; species Protopterus annectens. The sequence continues at coordinate 1,010,249,568 of NC_056746.1, read as the reverse complement.
GTGCAAACATTATGATATCAAAGTGGCTGAAAAACACTGGAAACATGAGCCATAAAGCATCATAGAAAATTATGAAGTTTATATCACATGGGAGCACCCATTACCAACAATTCAAAAGATAGATGCTAGAAAACTGGATATAGTGGTCCAAGAAAAGAAGACAAAAGTAGCATTGATCATTGAAATTGACACACCCAGTGACTATAGTGTCTTGCGTACAGAGAGACACAAAGTCATAAAATACCAGGATCTGCAGGCAGAAATGAGAGCAATGTGGAAGAAAGATACCCAGACAGTTCCAATAGTAGTAGAAGCAACAAATCTTATAAAAATTATTACAATCATATTTAGATATGTTACCAATCTGTGTAACCCCATACGAATTGCAGAAGGAGTCATTACTGGGCACATTCCGGGTGCTGTGAAGACCACTTTTGGCTGACATCAAAGACTGAAACAATACTAATTTCATGAACTTTACTCATATTTTGACTTAGGAATGGAGTCCATTCCCATCATGGTATTAGAAACCCAAAAGATTTGGAGAAATTAGAAAAGGTAGAAACCATGATCCTTCTTGTAATTGATTATCTTACACATTGTTTTCACTGCTAATATATTAAGGTTGCACTAAACCTTATATATATATATATATATATATATATATATATATACACTACATTTGCTACCAGTGCTACTTAACTTGCACAACTTGTACATTGTTTTTACTACTAGTGTATTAACATTGCACCACACCACATATATTCACTGTTTTTCTTTACTAGTGCTACTTAACATGCACACATTATGTAGCATTTTACTAATAGTGCATTAATGGCGCACCACACCTTACATATTCAGTGATTTGGTTACTAATGCTACTTGACCTGTACACATTATACAGTTTTTTGCTATTAGCACATTAAGGTATTAACAAAGTTAAATAAAAGCTTCAAAGCCACTGAGGTATCAACCAGGGTATTTAAGGCTTGCTTAACCACTGATCATTTGTAGCTCTAACCTGATTAACTTATCTGGCAAATGTAGAGGTTCATTCAGCTTTTACCCCTTTTGTAATCAAACTTTTAGCATGTGGTATTATTAGGCAATGTAACAACTGTCTAATATTTACTGATGCCCAACTGTTATTATATACAACCGGGAGGCTACCCTATCACCAAAATAAATAATCATTAAGTTTCACACAAATGCACCCCACCTCTGCGTGCATGCATACATCATACCCACATATGCTGAGGTTATTAAGACATCACTCCCTAAGTCTCTTGGAATTAGAACAATTAAGCCTTAACTTTCTAACTAGTGCTTCAATGCCAGCACACTCACTCAACACATATAGTATAATCATGAAGTACACAGAGTCACAAGGTTGCAGACCCTGACCCATCTACCTCTGATACATCTGTGCACACAAATGAATATGTCTCAGTAACTGGCTACTCTGTTGTTAGGCACATGGATTCTAATGTCACTAAACTGGATTAAACTAGACTTACAGTCACTAGTCTTTCCAGTGTCAGGATCACTGGTGTTACACAGATGCAACGGTGAATTGCTTGCCTTAGCATAACTAAAAGCAACTTTAAGCCACAGGGCAGACAAACTCATGTGAATTAAACTACAGCATTTCTTTCACTTTAGTCTAACTTGCAATTAGTGGTTTGCTGGATCCTTGTAATTCTGTGGGCCATGTTTGTTTTCTGTTGGTACAACTGTTGGATATAGTCTTTGCAGACATTAAACCTGTCTTTATAATAGTTATCTCAGCCTGTACTATTAGACCTGATTCAGCTAACTGTATTTTCATTCAGTTAACTGCACTAGATTCCATCAGAAGTTAACAATCATTTTTAAACTATTCTGATTCTCTTTTGCATTAGCTGTTATCTCTCATTTCTCTAAGTGGTGTAGCCAGAACTATAAACACTCTTAAGTTATAAACTTCATGACATTCATTTACACCATCAGGTTGTGGGTATTGATCTGATTCCAATAGACTGTATTCAGTTAAACACTTTGCACTCGGTCCTGCCTCATTGTGCTTGCATCTCTCCCCCCTTTTTCATTTTCCTTATTTATCCTCCGCTCCAACCCCCAACTTCTGCTATGCATTAGCAATTTCTGTCAATCAATTTCAAATCCACTTTACCATGTCTTGTAAATTATCTTCCCCATCCGTAACCACCCACCGTTCTTTAATGTTCTGTCTCACTTTGTCACCTTTTAGCCCACTGTAGTGAATCCCACTACTACAGTTCTACAGCTCAAAGCCACTCACTGTCTTAAAACTCAATATAGCTACTCACAAATGTTCACTCATACTCCTAGTTTCCTTCCAAGCATATACTTCCAATATTTTCTTCAATTGAATTCACATTGTCCCCTCTCCAACATCATTAAGTATACAAAATCATAACCCCCAGTAAAGGAATAGGTCAACTTATACAATTATAAGCAGACTCATAATCAGCTTATCGGTCAACAGCACTATAACCCTTTACCATTACACTACATGAAAAATAACAGCATCCACTCTAGTTGGATGAGAAAACAAACGCAGCTTAGCTACAAACATTACCAGCATAAAGTAGATCTAGTCTTAATTTTCTTCTTCTTCTTCTCCAAACTGTGCACAGCATCTACCATGCAGTGATGGTTACAGATTCATTTCCTTGCTGAGGCACAATAGGGACACAGTAGCTAGCTGGTGAGGCATCTAGGACATGTGGACAAAAAAAAAAAAAAAACACTACACTAAAAAAGTAAATGATACATCATAAAAATGCAACCATAATCCACTGTTAAAAATGAAAGACCATTTCCTTTCGAAACAACAGTGAATGCCATAACCTTAAAAATCCTGGCAATGTTTACAACACAGAAAAACTACTAATGCATTGTGTTCATGATAAGAAATTCATAATAGTATCCTTTGGGAAGACAACTACCCCTGAAAACTACCACATTGATAATACACCCTTAAGAGCCGACCCATTGGTCAGAGATTTGGGAATGCATGTAGATAATAACCTGGCCTTTGACCATTATGTGTCTACAATAGTAAGGAAATCATTCTATGATGGACAACCTATAAGCAAGGAAAAGATCCAAGGACATCATTGCTATGCTGGACTCTGCCTTTATCAGGCCAATTATTGAGTACAGCACCCCATTTGGTATGTACCTGACCAGGCATATGCAACAACTGGAGCAGCCACAGAGGTTCGACACACACACAAAATAAATAAATAAAAAATTACAGGTCATAACATATTCTGTACAGACTGCCTCAAAGTCCTATCCCTGTACAGGATCTTCTATAGACTGTTGAAATGCTCTAGGACTGGCCTACAAAGCATCCTCTGATTCCACTCAGATGGACCTTTACACATCGACAAAACAAATATCATCAGAATTACCTGATTTAGGGATCTAAACCTTGTCTGCAACACAAATAGGAAATGTTGGAGGGACATGTATCCATCTCAGAGACTACACCTTCTCTGGAACAGAATTCCAATCCATGTGAAGTGCAGTGCTTCCTTAACTCAAACAGAACATAGCTTGGAACAGTGGATGTGGAATCAGAAATGTATACCTTGTCTGGCACCTATGCCTCTACTATAAAAGGCAAATTGTAAATGCATGGCCACACATGCCCAAGCCTACATATACCCCTTAAAATTACTCTAGCATATCAAAACCTGTCAGATACATTTGGGAAGCATGGCTAGGCCTAAAAAGACCCCCTGGGGTTGTTAGCCAAGTAGTCAGTTATGAACTTAGAACCTATGAGTCAGTATGATTTTTTTGAGCCATAAAAAGTATAAAACTCTGCTGACTAGCATTACTGATTGACTGTAATCATGAGTGATTTACCAGAAAATCCAACATGTTATGAGGAACATAGCAAACATCTGAAGCAAAATTGGGACATTCTTTAAAAAGAGGGACAGTTGATAAGCATGGTGAGCACTTAAATGGGAGTGTCTGGTTACAATAACCCATTCCAGGACATTAATACTTTTTCAAATGTGTGGGATTTTAAACCATGCAGTTATGATTTTCCGAATGTTACTATAGCTGTCTATGAAAAATTCTCAGCAGATCACTTTAAGAATTTGGAGGTTTAATGACTGAGATAATTAAAACTACATCACAATGTCTCAGTGGGTAGCATTGTTGACCAACTACAAGAGGTTCTCTGGTCCAGTTCTTGGCTGGAGTGTCTTTTGTGTGGACTCTGCATTTCCTCTCTGTTTGCATGGGTTTTCTCTAGGTTCTCTGGTTTCGTTCCACATTCCAAAGACATACAATTGTTGGATTAGACACACTAAACTGGCCATAGGTGTGAGTGTGCATGTGCATGTATGTGTGTGGTATGGAAGAACAACCATAGCAGGGTTAGCCACCTGCTGGTGAAAACATTGGCTTTAGATGATTGTCATTGTGGATTTGACATCCACAGTGACATATCCACAGTGGAATCCTGACCCCATGTGTAAAAATGGAAAAAAAATGGGTTGTGGATGATGGATGGATAATTAAAACTACATATCCTTAAATTCTTTCTTCATTTTCAGGCAATTTAGTATGGTTTACATTTGGAAACTGGAACACACCAACACTATAAAGGAATAAGGAAGAAGGTGACCACAACCAACGAGGAGCTGCTGTAACAAAGTGTATAAATTGCTGCTCTCCAAAGAAAACTTCCAGGCCCATAAACGCTCCAAACAAGTTTATTCAATGAAAACACAAAACTAAAAACGTCGACCTAGGTTTCGTCCGCTGTACGAACTTCATCAGAACACCTCATAATACATCCAAAAGTTCTTAAATAATATGCACAAGCATACTAATGAGCCTGATACCCAATGAAAAGCATAGGCAAACATTTTAAATACTTAAAGCAGCAATGTAACTATATTAGATCATGTATAGATAGTGTATAAAACCCAAGGATGCCCCTCACCCCTCCAAAAATAAAACTAATAAATAAAATTAAATTGATGTGAACTAAATACTTTCTAATGTGTATAATGCTTAAATAAAACCTCTATATCTAATAATACTTGTGTGTATAATGACATATGAATCCACAATGTGTGTACTATGTAATTGATATGCAAGGGGGACGATAAAATCCTAAAATCAAATAGCACCCTATATAATGAGCACAATTAATCCTAAATATGTCAAATCTCTCAAAAGTTAAAAAATGTGTATGTATGTATAAGTGTGAGTGTATAAATATGTGTAAAATATTATATATGTATATAAAAACTATATATATAAATAAATAAATATATATATATATATATATATATATATATATATATATATATATAAGAGGTAGTGTACAAGAGGGTACCCTGTGTCTGAAAAGGACCAACATACATAAAGGGTATTGATGGATGTCAAAAGAATCCAATTACATACAATTTATCACATAAACTCTTTAAAACAGAAATTAGTAAAATTAATACAATTAATAAAATAACCAAGATCATACTAACTACCCTTGATGTTATTTATCCATAAAATTGGCTTAATACTTATATATTCATTAAGTCCTGGATATTGATTAGCATTCAATAATATCTGCACTCTCATTTCTGACAAGTCCAAATTGTATTTAGTACACTTTCCTTGTGTGTCCATCATCTGGTGTACGACACCGAAAAATTTAAAAGAGTGACTTCCAAATTGATTTATGTGTCTAGCTAGGGCGTTTGTAAGCTTGTTGTTTCTAATGTCAAGTAGATGTTCTTTTACCCTCTCTCTAAAATGCCTACAAGTCTTGCCAACATAAAAACCTTCACACTGTTGACAAGCAGCAATATAAACAACATTTTTAGTGTAACAATTTATGTGATGGTTAATTCTAAAATTGTGTCCATTAACAGTCACCTTTCCTTCAATGTTGATTAAGTGCTTACAAGTTTTGTAATACTGACAATAACCTTGATATACTGTCGGACATTGTTCAAGAGGGTTGTCCATGTTGTACTGAGTTTGTTAACGGTTCAAAGTGTTTCGGGACTGATGACGGTTGCTTTTTCAACACCACGCATGCATTGAATACTATAGAGGGTATAGGGAGCCGCAAATTCAATTGTATTTCATTTAATTTAGGGTACAAGGACACCATCAGTAACACACTTGACATTTCAGCACATGGTACCAGCATTCAGTATTTTCCAATTGGTACTAGTTGTAGTGATGCTGTACAGTGTACAAACTTGGATACGGACTCGCCTATACCAATTTGGACTTGTCAGAAATGAGAGTGCAGATATTATTGAATGCTAATCAATATCCAGGACTTAATGAATATATAAGTATTAAGCCAATTTTATGGATAAATAACATCAAGGGTAGTTAGTATGATCTTGGTTATTTTATTAATTGTATTAATTTTACTAATTTCTGTTTTAAAGAGTTTATGTGATAAATTGTATGTAATTGGATTCTTTTGACATCCATCAATACCCTTTATGTATGTTGGTCCTTTTCAGACACAGGGTACCCTCTTGTACACTACCTCTTATATATATATATATATATATTTATTTATTTATTTATTTATATATATAGTTTTTATATACATATATAATATTTTACACATATTTATACACTCACACTTATACATACATACACATTTTTTAACTTTTGAGAGATTTGACATATTTAGGATTAATTGTGCTCATTATATAGGGTGCTATTTGATTTTAGGATTTTATCGTCCCCCTTGCATATCAATTACATAGTACACACATTGTGGATTCATATGTCATTATACACACAAGTATTATTAGATATAGAGGTTTTATTTAAGCATTATACACATTAGAAAGTATTTAGTTCACATCAATTTAATTTTATTTATTAGTTTTATTTTTGGAGGGGTGAGGGGCATCCTTGGGTTTTATACACTATCTATACATGATCTAATATAGTTACATTGCTGCTTTAAGTATTTAAAATGTTTGCCTATGCTTTTCATTGGGTATCAGGCTCATTAGTATGCTTGTGCATATTATTTAAGAACTTTTGGATGTATTATGAGGTGTTCTGATGAAGTTCGTACAGCGGACGAAACCTAGGTCGACGTTTTTAGTTTTGTGTTTTCATTGAATAAACTTGTTTGGAGCGTTTATGGGCCTGGAAGTTTTCTTTGGAGAGCAGCAATTTATACACTTTGTTACAGCAGCTCCTCGTTGGTTGTGGTCACCTTCTTCCATATTCCTTTATAGTGTTAGTATGGTTTACATTACCTTAACATCCATCGCACAAACAAGCAAAAGAAAAAAATTGCAGCCATACTTAACATTCCATCTTCAGAATATGGGACACTGCCTCTCATAATGTGGAATAAATAAACAAAATGTGGAAATTTTACTAATAACCAGGGAGGGAGCTGACTACATGGTTAAATTGTTATTTATATTATTTTACCATATACCCAGTTTTGCAGTCATGAGTGTCACAGGAGAAACAACTCAAATTGCAAAAGTCTAAGGCCCCAGATGGTCAAGCCAAGCAACAGCCTCCCAAAATAAAAAAACACAAGAAACTCCAGTCAGCATCAAGCAGTCAGGCAATACAGGTAAGAGCAGGCTTACAACTTCATGAATAACATACTATCCATAACACCAACAAATAAAAGAATTAAAGAAAGTGCAGCCATAGTCAACTTCCCTTTTCAAAATGTGGAATACTACACTGTCTTGCACAATGTAAAACAGATGGATAAACATGGCATATTTATTATCAACTAGGAAGTAAGCTCACGCGATGGTTAAACTGCTGACTTTTAACTTAAATTCCTCAATGCCCCAGTCTTTCTCTCTGCTTGCCTGAACAGTCACATGGTTACAACATAACATTTTCCTTTTACACTATTTAAAAGACAAAAAAGTTATATAACAGTTGCAATATATTATGCTTAAGAAAAAAAGGACTTCTGCAAAACTTGCAGGCTGCTTCCTTCTGACAGTACATTAATACACAACGCATGCACCCCTCCCCATCCCTGCTCTCAACCATGCTTCCTCAAACAGTTGCTATACTTTATACCCTGCCTGCATGAAGTGCTACAGTACTCAGGTTTTAGCTTCAAAAAAAATTATTTTAAAGTCTAGCAAACTGCTTGCTACAATTTATATCTTGCATAGAGTGTTACAGCACTCAGGTTTTAGTTAAAAACATTTTTTTTCTTACTTTAAACTGTAGGAGTCAGATCATAAGTGGTAACCCATATCATGAGAATGGCCCCTCTATTAATGGGGGGAACAAACTAGCTAATTCAGAAATACTCACTTACCCGCTGTGGAGGGTTAAGCCTAAAAAAAGATGAAGACCACTTCGGGGTGATCATATGGTAGAGCAGCTCCATACAGAGCATCGCTTGAATGTCTTCATGAAAACCAATAAAGGATATTAAAGCTCTATATCAGCGTATTTTTTGACTGCCTAGATTCCACCGCAGAAATGTTCTTAAGAATTTTTTCATAGATGAGAAACTCCAGATGAAGCAAAAAGCTGCTCTGAATGAGGCTTTACCAATAGACATTTCCACTAATGAAGACCATTGAACAAACAATTAACATAGCTGGACATTTGGTCCCATAATCTTAAGGAACTACCTGCCCTCTCTCTTTTTGTAAATTAAATAAAGCAAAATAAAAAACTAGACTAAATTAACAAACCTTGCTTCCACAGGTACATCAAAGTGGAGGCACCAGCAAAAGCGTGATACACTGGAGCTGTCACAGGACTCTGTTCATAAGACATCCAAAATACGACCACCCCAAGATGGTCCTCATCTTCTTTTAGGTGTAACCCTCCACATGGGGTAAGTGAGAATTTCTGAATTAGCTACTTTTAAACTGTCGGAAACTGGTGCTACAGTTTACATCACACATGGAGAGCTACAGTTTTCTGGTTTGACCAAAAATGCGATACGGACTAAAGAGCAATCAGGATGATGGATGACCAGTCTTGCCCCCCAACACTGTGTATCAGGATAATTTGCCCCTCTCACTCCACCCTAGCTGCACTACTGAGTAAGCTGAAAGAATTCTGAACTCCCCATCCATACACATACAAAAAAATAAGCAAATTATTCTCATATTCTCTAGTGTAGCATCGATAGTTATAAATATTAATGAACAAATGACTTTAGCTTTTTCCCCATCTCATTTATTATTACTTTATTCTATGCACTACATTGCTAATACTTTGATCTTTGACCTACATGCATGTGTGAGCACACACACACACACACACACACACACACACACACACACATGCACATATCAATTACTGCCACTTCAAAACAAGAAGGAACAACAGAGGTGGAAACAAACCAAATCCAAACACCAAAAAAAAACCCACAAACAATGATAGTTGGAAAAATACATCTATTCTCACAGAATTTAGCAGTGCTGCCCAAAATATGTAACTGGACTTCATCAGAATGAACTGTAAACAATGCATTTACCCTAAATAAGTGAAAGAAGTTACAAGGAATATCCCATGACTGAAAGTCATGGGATTTGAACATAAAAAATATGTATATTATAGGAAAAAAATATTAAAATCCATCCTAATGGAAAAATAGTATTGAATCTTTTATTTTTCAGCCTTTTGATTTTTAAAAAAGCGCTTAATATTAATGTCATCTTTTATACCTGGCTATATGTCGGCCTGCATTCTTAACAACCATGAAGGTTCTTTTCTGACCTGTTTTCAAAACCTGACTGCATACCTTGGATGTTTGCTTGAGATAAAAGTGAATAAATTCATGTATAATGGCCTAAAAATGAAATTCAGTTTGCTAATGCCAGAACCATACAGTGCAACTCCCTCTGCCCTCTCAACTTCTTTTTTTAATCATCTTTATTGAATTATCACTTATGGCATAAACATTTATAAAAATGGAAACCATATAGACATATTCTCAGTTACAAACATCATCCATCACATATAAACTTCTGTACAGTCACTGCCAATCCCACATTACATAGCTCACTCAATTCCTGCCTTCCCTTAAACCTTATTCCTCCTCCAACATTATGTTGCATGCGTTGCTCCCACAATTCCCATTTTCTATGTAATTTGCTCTGACTCTTTTTTAAAGATTTAAAAAAGACTGCAGAGTAAAAATGTGTCTTCCAGATAAAGAACTTGTAACGAAACCAACTTAAGACACACTGTTACAAATACTGCAGATTTTCACGTTTCCTGGTAAAGTAAACTGAGTCTAGATTCCTTGGTCCTTAAAAAGCCTTATTAAAGGTCAGTCAAGGGCTTTTGTCCCGAACAGAATTGGGACTTCTTCAGAACTGAATCAAACCTAAAATTACGATGCTTAAATACATTCCTTACAATGCTAATTAAAATCATGTGACTCAATTAAATAGTATACCTATCTTTAATAAAAAATGTACCACAAATTTAAGACTTATTGAAAATGTAAAACTATGAGAAAATCTGAACCCTAATAATAACTAATTTTGAACACTCGGTGCTTGCCTATAATAACATACCTACAGAAAATCCCAAGGAATGAATAAATATGACAAGTGTAGTTAGGCAGCATAGGATGATGGTTTGTAGGATGACGTTGGTGATCAAGAAGAGGAGGAGGAGTGTGAGGGCAGCACCAAGGATCAAATGGTGGAAAGTGAAAAAGGGTAATTGTGATGTGGAGTTCAGGGATGAGTTAAGACTGGCACTGGGTGGCAGTGAAGAGTTACCAAATAGCTGGGTAACTACAGCAGAGCTAGTAAGGGAGATGGCTAGAAAGGTTCTTGGTATCACATTGAGAGAGAGGAAGGATGACAAGGAGACATGGTGGTGGAATGAGGAAGTACAGAAGAGTATACAGGCAAAGAGTTTGGCAAAGAAGAAGTGGGATAGTCAGAGAGATGAAGAAAGTTGACAGGAGTATAAGGAGATGAGGTGCATGGCAAAGAGGGAGGTGGCGAATGCTAAGGATAAGGCATATGAAGAGTTGTATGAAAGGTTGGACACTAAGGAGGGAGAAAAGGACCTGTACCGATTGGCTAGACAGAGGGACTGAGCTAGGAAAGATGTGCAGCAGGTAAAGGTGATAAAGGATAATGAGGGAAATATACTCATAAGCGAGGAGAGTGTGTTGAGGAGATGGAAAGAGTACTTTGAGGGGTTGATGAATGAAGAGAATGAGAGGGAGAGATGGTTGGATGATGTAGGGATAGTGAATCATGAAGTACAATGGATTAGCAAGGAGGAAGTAAGGACAGCTATGAAGAGAATGAAGACTGGAAAGGCTGTTGGCCCAGATGACATACCTGGGAAAGCATGGAGGTGTTTAGGTGAAATGGCAGTGGAGCAGTGGAGTTTTTAACCAGATTGTTTAATGAAATCTTAGAAAGTGACAGATTGCCTGAGGAATGGAGAAAAAGTGTTTTGGTACCGATTTTTAAGAATAAGAGTGATGTGCAGAGCTGTAGTAAATACAGAGGGATTAAATTGATCAGTCACGGCATGAAGTTATGGCAAAGAGTAGTGGAAGTTAGATTAAGAAGGGACGTGATGATTAATGAACAGCAGTATGGTTTCATGCCAGGAAAGAGCACTATAGATGTGATGTTTGCTCTGAGAGTGTTGATGGAGAAGTACAGAGAATGTCAGAATGAGTTGCATTGTGTTTTTGTAGACTTAGAGAAAGCATATGACAGGGTCCCAAGAGAGGAGTTGTGGTACTGTACGAGGAAGTCAGGAGTGTCAGAGAAGTATGTAAGAGTGGTACAGGATATGTACGAGGGTAGTGTGACACCGGTGAGGTCTGCGGTGGGAGTGACGGTACTGTTTAAGGTGGTGGTGGGTTTACATCAAGGATCAGCTCTGAGCCCTTTCTTATTTGCAATGGTGATGGACAGGTTGACAGACGAGATCAGACAGGAGTCCCCATGGACTATGATGTTTGCAAATGACATTGTGATCTGTAGTGAGAGTAGGGAACAGGTGGAGGAGACCCTGGAGAGATGGAGATATGCTCTAGAGAGAAGAGGAATGAAGGTCAGCAGGACTAAGACAGAATATATGTGTGTGAATGAGAGGGAGAATAGAAGAATGGTGAGGATGCAAGGAGTAGAGGTGGCAAAGGTGGATGAGTTTAAATACTTGGAGTCAATAGTTCAGAGTAAGGGTGAGCGTGAAAGAGAGGTGAAGAAGAGAGTACAGGCAGGATGGAGTGGGTGGAGAAGAGTGTCAGGAGTGATTTGTGACAGACGAGTACCTGTAAGAGTGAAAGGGAAGGTCTACAAGAGGGTAGTGAGACCAGCTATGTTATATGGGTTGGAGACAGTGGCATTGACAAAAAGGCAGGAGTTTGAGTTGGATGTGGCAGAGTTAAAGATGTTAAGATTTGCACTGGGTGTGACAAGGGTGGACAGGATTAGAAATAAGTATATTAGAGGGTCAGCCCAGGTTGGAAGGTCTGGAGACAAAGCCAGAGAGGCGAGATTACATTGGATTGGACATGTGCTGAGGAGGGATGCTGAGTATATTGGGAAAAAGATGCTAAGAATGAAGCTACCAGGTAACAGAAAAAGAGGAAGGCCTAAGATAAGGCTTATGGATGTGGTGAGAGAGGACATGCAGGTGGTTGGTGTGACAGAGCAAGATGCAGAGGACAGGAAAAAAATGGAAACAAGTGATCTGCTGTGGCGACCCCTAACGGGAACAGCCGAAAGAAGATGATGAGAAGATGATGAAATACATTTCCAAAAACTGGATTATTTTTAAGGCTAACCCTCATACTTTTGAGGTTTTGGGGAGTGGACCAAATTTTGTTTTTAAAATTGGCAGAAATCTTAAATTTTACTTTGAACACATTAGGGCTCCTACACACCCCAACTCTAAAGGAACCGTCTGTTGCGGAACATGTAAACAATGTCCTTATATTTTAGAAGGGCCCAGTTTCCTTATAGAATTTTCTCTTCAAACATCACTTGAAAAAAGGTAATTGTGCTACTAGAGGTATCATTTATATTGCTATTTGTAATAAATGTGTATTTTTTTATGTGGGAAAGACAGAAAGAAAACTGAGGAAAAGAATTTATGAGCACCTGTATGCGATTTCTAAAGGGAATCCCAATAATGCACTATTTAAGCATATTTTGGTTTGTACAGGGTTTACAAAATTTTCTTTTGGTATTTTGGATATTATTCCAAAGAACCCAAGGGGAGGATAGTGGAAGTTGAACACTGAGAGACAGGAATTGCAGTGGCAATTAAAATTAAATTCTGCTATACCCCCATGTTTAAATGAAAACGTCTCCATTCTTCCAGTTTTAAAGACTAGGGCTCAGAACATGTAGAGCAGGATTTAGCATTGAATGTTTACATGTTAATATATTTATTTATAATTTTTTAAGGTACTTTCTTGTCATATTTATTCATTCCTTGAGATTTTCTATAGGTGTTGCATTATAGGCAAGCACTGAGTATTCAAAATTATGTATTATTAGGGTTCAGATTTTGCCACAGTTTTACATTTTCAATAAGTTTTAAATTTGTGGTACATTTTTTATTTAAGACGTGCATACTATTTAATTAAGTTATATGATTTTAATTAGAATTGTAAAAAATGTAAGCATCGTAGCTTTGAGTTTGATTTTGTTCTGAAGAAGTCGCAATTGTGTTTGGGATGAAAGCACTTGACAGTTCTTTTCTAAAGATTCAAGTAACAACCACACATGAAATGATAGGATGTTCAAGACGACCCCAATAAGTGCACTATTTCCTCGATATGAATAAGTTTATTGCGGACACACAATAAAACAAGAAATGCAAGTAGAAAAGTGTTAAGCGCTTTCACTCGCTATGTGAGCTTCATCAGAACACTGTAATACACTATAAATTCGATTTAAATATACAAGTTTGGCGCCAAACAGAACTCATCTATGATGTGTACTTAAAGGTACAGAATATGTCACATAATATTCGTACTTTTCCTTTTTTAAAAAACATTTGTATAACACTCCTTAGAGAATGTATATGTATTAATAAAATCTATATTGTATATTAAAAAACATATCAAATAGAAAGTATTATATATAACAACTTATGAAATGACATTTAAAAAGACATGAAGTGTATATGAAAAACACTATTGAATTATATATAAAATATATATAAAAAATATATATAAAAAATATATATAAAAATTTTTTTATAAAAAATTGTAATTGTAATAAAACTACATATGACAATGACACTGGTCTGCAGGTTATGGCTCATATTCTTGAACCTAAATAAACACTTATCAAATGCTGCTGGGAATCTAGTGAAAATTGATATTCAAGTTTTGATATATTACATTCAACATTAAATAACCTATAATATTTTACACATACAACAGTAATATCCCTATCCATAAAAATCAATGAAATGTAAAATAGTATTTCAATGAATATGTTCGTAATTAAGCACATGTCTTGATGATTATGTGCCAATTATCTATCTGTTTTCCATTTCCAAAATTGGTTTACAAGAAATAAAATCATTTAAACCAGGTGGGTTTGATGCATCCAAATACAATTGCCACCATATTTCATTAAAATTCAACAGTTTTTTAGTGTCCCCTCCTTTTGGGTTGTTGCATATGATATCTAATATAGCAAATTTGAATACATGGTCTTTACCCATTTTTTCTACATGTCTAGAAAGTGCATTGGTAGCATCTTTTTTTGTTATGCTGTAAGTGTGGTTGTATATACGCTTTCTAAAATTTCTCTCGGTCTTACCAACGTAAAAGCTAGTACATACCCCACACGTTGCGATGTATATTGCCATCTTTGTGTTACAGTTCCCCTTTTTTGGTTTAACCACTTGTTTGTAATCATTATGAATACACATTTTGTTCACTTCTAGAATGTGTTTGCATTGATTACATGCATTTTCTAGTGCCTTCCAAGGAGACCTTCCTATTAATGATGTTCATGTTCTGCTTGTTTTTCATATCTTCTCTGGGATTTTTTTGTAAGATTTTCTTAATATTGTCCCCCATCTTATACACTATTCCTGGTCTACTACCCACAATTTCTTTAACATTAGAATCGGAATATAACAAATACCAAAATTTGTTCACTATATCTATTATTTTGTCTGATAAGGGACTGTAGCATAATATTAATGCCCGTTGATATCCCAATGACTCTTTTATATTATTAGAATTTGAACTTGTATTGTGATTAATTATTCCTGAACCAAATAAGGGTTTGTATTTTTTGCCCCACTCGTTGATAACATATGTCCCTACTTCGTTCAACATTTTGGATGGGTATCCTCTATCTTTGAATAACGCAGTTATATAATCAATTTCATCCTTCATTGTTCTATGATCAGATGTCATCCGAGAAGCACGAATACATTGGCCCTTGAATATGTTTTGCTTTAGCCTGATAGGATGACAACTGTCATAAGCTAAATAATCATTGGAAAATTTATTTTTCCTATAAATTTTGGATTTCAATTCACCTTTGTCTTTATATATATAAGTATCGAGGTACGCTATACCTTCACAACTCTGTGAATAAGTGAATTTTAAAAATTCACTGCTGTTGTTCAAAAATTCAATGAAACTATCCAATTCATCTTTGGTACCACCCCATATTAAATGTATGTCATCCAAAAATCTTGAATAATGGAGAATACACTTGTACCAAGGACTGGGAAAAAGTGTAGTTTCTTCCCAGTCAAGCATTACCATATTGGTAAATATGGGGGCACACGCGGCCCCCATTGCCACACCTTTAGTCTGCTTGAAGTGTTCTCCTTCGAAATAAATAAAATTATTTTCCAAGACCATAGACATACATTCAGTTATAAGGCAAATCTCATCCCATTCCAGTTCAGAATGTTTACGAATACTGTTGGCAAATGCGTCTAATCCAGCTTGTTTGGGGATGCATGAAAATAGATCAATTACATCTATAGTAACGAAACAATTTTCATCCTTCCAATGAGTTAAAGGATACATACTCAAGAATTCCCATGAGTCTTTGACCATGTGTGGGATTTTTTTATAAACATGTTTTAGCAAGATATCAATGTATTTACCTATGGGGTATGTTTTTGCTCGACTACCTGACACAATTGGTCTAAATGGGGGGTTACTAATATTTTTGTGTATCTTAGGTATTCCTATCAGGGTAGCCATTATGGGAAATTTTACTCTGAGATAATTGTGTGTTTCTCCAGATATCCTCCCATCTATTAAAAATTCTTCTAGGTATGAATCAATTCTCTGGTATGCAATATTTACTTCATTAATAGAAATAGTCTCGTAATTACCTGATGTATGCAATATATCATACATTTTCATGGTATATTGCATCTTGTCGTATATGACTACCCATCCCCCCTTGTCAGGTTTCATAACCCTGATTTGAGTATTCATCCTTAATGCATCTAAGGTTTCCTTCTCTTGTTTGGTTAGGTTATTTAAAAACATGTTTTTCTTCTGTTCATTATATGTATTATGAATTTCTTTTGTTACCACCTTCTCAAATATTTCTACTCTAGGATAATACGGTGGAATAAATGTACTTTTAGTTTTTAAACTCATTTTCTTGGTCTCTTTAATACTCTCATCCTTATTATTAGGTTTAGACATGCTAGACTTGTTGTTAAAAAATATAGCTAAATTGATCTTTCTTGCATATTTTTTTATTTCACATAAGCAGTCGACTAAATTAAAGCGAGGGTTGGGAATGTATTTCATACCCTTAACTAATAAATCAAAATGATTGCTGTTGATGTCTATACTGGAAAAATTGTATATGGTGAAATTATCACGTGTGTACGTATTTTCCTTTACTATAATTTCTTTAGTATGAGTATTGGAAACTTCGAATTTTTTCGATACAATTTCTAATTCTACACCCAATGTCTGTTGTTGTTTGTGCTCTAAAGATGTTTCCAAAATGTTGAACAAAGTAGGGACATATGTTATCAACGAGTGGGGCAAAAAATACAAACCCTTATTTGGTTCAGGAATAATTAATCACAATACAAGTTCAAATTCTAATAATATAAAAGAGTCATTGGGATATCAACGGGCATTAATATTATGTTACAGTCCCTTATCAGACAAAATAATAGATATAGTGAACAAATTTTGGTATTTGTTATATTCTGATTCTAATGTTAAAGAAATTGTGGGTAGTAGACCAGGAATAGTGTATAAGATGGGGGACAATATTAAGAAAATCTTACAAAAAAATCCTAGAGAAGATATGAAAAACAAGCAGAACATGAACATCATTAATAGGAAGTTCTCCTTGGAAGGCACTAGAAAATGTGGAGCATGTAATCAATGCAAACACATTCTAGAAGTGAACAAAATGTGTATTCATAATGATTACAAACAAGTGGTTAAACCAAAAAAGGGGAGCTGTAACACAAAGATGGTAATATACATCGCAACGTGTGGGGTATGTACTAGCTTTTACATTGGTAAGACCGAGAGAAATTTTAGAAAGCGTATATACAACCACACTTACAGCATAACAAAAAAAGATGCTACCAATGCACTTTCTAGACATGTAGAAAAAATGGGTAAAGACCATGTATTCAAATTTGCTATATTAGATATCATATGCAACAACCCGAAAGGAGGGGACACTAAAAAACTGTTGAATTTTAAAGAAATATGGTGGCAATTGTATTTGGATACATCAAACCCACCTGGTTTAAATTATTTTATTTCTTGTAAACCAATTTTGGAAATGGAAAACAGATAGATAATTGGCACATAATCATCAAGACATGTGCTTAATTATGAACATATTCATTGAAATACTATTTTACATTTCATCGATTTTTATGGATAGGGATATTACTGTTGTATGTGTAAAATATTATAGGTTATTTAATGTTGAAGGTAATATATCAAAACTTGAATATCAATTTTCACTAGATTCCCAGCAGCATTTGATAAGTGTTTATTTAGGTTCAAGAATATGAGCCATAACCTGCAGACCAGTGTCATTGTCATATGTAGTTTTATTACAATTACAATTTTTTATAAAAAATTTTTTATATATAATTTTTATATATTTTTTATATATATTTTATATATAATTCAATAGTGTTTTTCATATACACTTCATGTCTTTTTAAATGTCATTTCATAAGTTGCTATATATAATACTTTCTATTTGATATGTTTTTTAATATACAATATAGATTTTATTAATACATATACATTCTCTAAGGAGTGTTATACAAATGTTTTTTAAAAAAGGAAAAGTACGAATATTATGTGACGTATTCTGTACCTTTAAGTACACGTCATAGATGAGTTCTGTTTGGCGCCAAACTTGTATATTTAAATCGAATTTATAGTGTATTACAGTGTTCTGATGAAGCTCACATAGTGAGTGAAAGCGCTTAACACTTTTCTACTTGCAT
The DNA here is from genome assembly GCF_019279795.1 of Protopterus annectens. Lineage (NCBI taxonomy): Eukaryota > Metazoa > Chordata > Ceratodontiformes > Protopteridae > Protopterus > Protopterus annectens. The sequence continues at coordinate 1,010,231,073 of NC_056746.1, read as the reverse complement.
TTCTTGTTTTATTGTGTGTCCGCAATAAACTTATTCATATCGAAGAAATAGTGCACTTATTGGGGTTGTCTTGAACATCCTATCTTTTCTAAAGATCTCACTTCTAGTTCTTACTACATTGAATACATAGCTCAAGAATAAGAAACAAGGAACAAAACCAGGAACAACTTTTAAACATTTATTTACTTAAAATATTGATAAAATAAGAAGCTTTGCATAATCAAGCATTTTCTGAAGTATACAAAATCTGAAACCTATGTGTCTCTCTTTATTTAGTGATCGCAATCTGCAACAATTTGTCAGAAGCCACCAATATTGCAATGGGATAGAGCAACATACCTCTCATTTTATTTGCTCAAGAATTCCAGACAAAGCCAAAAATAATTGTGACAAACAGAACACATTTTAAATATTATTTTCCTATTTGTTAATCTGATAAACCCAATGGTCAAAGTGTCCTTTATCAGGGGTGACCCACTGACTGGTTAGGGGACTTGCGCAAAGTCACAAAACATGGCAAATGGAGGTGAAAAAATTCAACCCCCCTACCTATGATTACACTTTGTTAACATAACTGCCCAATAACTCCACATCACTTAAATAATAAGTGTTGCATGGAGATTTTCTGAAGAATAAAAATATGAAATATAATAATGACTGGCATTATTAACTGCAATCCTCAGTGATTTAACAGAGAAAGGAAATAATGAGGGGCGGGGCATAAATATAAGGAAAACTCAGTGATGTTCAGCAAATTCAGAGACAGGTAAGAGGCAAACTACTGTTATTCACTTAAAAAATTATTTTGCATCAACGTGCATTGTCTAAACATTCGAACAGCAAAAATTATGAAACTCTATTAATCTGCATGGCTGGCTGACTATAAACCGTAGAGATGTTTATCTCTCAGTAATTTATCAGAAAATAAAGACACAAGTGAAAGTATGGCACTTAGCTTACTGTTGTCATGGGTACAGTTGGCATTGTCCTCCCTCAAGTGCCACCTATGCTACCATGTCCCACTTAACGTCGTATACAATCACTAGTCTCACACTCTGACAAAAACACTTGATTTTAAAAAGCTAACAGTACAATTAACCCACAGATATTCAGAAGTAACACCACCGACCTGTTACTTCTATAATATCTGCCATCAACACAAAAAAATTTAACAAATCAGATATATTTAAACATTATTGTTGAAATCGAAACACCGTTATAAATTTAAACACCATTTGATAATAAAATGTGCAGTTGTTCACTGTAATCCAGGTCATGCATTACATAATGCTATCTTGAGCAATCCTAAGACTTCTTTAGGAACATAAGAACAATACTAGGCAAGTGATTGTGGGAACCAAAAAATAGGCATGTACATCTTTATTCATACATACTTATAAGTTCTTACCACCCTTTTCAAGCAGTTAAAAGTACTCCTCTCCCAAACTGAGCAAGGTCAAACATAACTCTGGTGTAAATATCCATCCAATCATCAAGAGTAGCTTTAAATGTAGAAAATGTAGTTCTTTGTTTGATATGTAATAATAACTTAATCCATAGGTGAGAGTATATTGAGCAAGAAACCTATTCCTACATCAAGTCTTGTTTATTTGTTAGTGTAGATTTGGGTCCCTAGTACAAGTTTTTGTAGAGCCACTGGTTTTGCAAATAAATAGGTTTAACAAGATTTGTTATTATGGCTAGAAAAGTGAGATACAGGTCTCCTTGAAGCAGCTGCTAAGATATTTACTCTAATGGAAGTTGCACTAATCTAACAGGATAGTTGCAGAATTTAAGACCTATAATTTTCTTCATTAAAAATTCTTGAAAACTTTCCTGTTGAGTGATATGCTTGGATGTGTACTGTATTCAATGATGGGTTTGATAAGGGAAGAGTACAGTAGTAGGGTGACTTCTTTGGAGCTTGAAGGTATTCCCTTGGAAATTAACTGGGCCAGATAGAAGGATTTCCTGATTAAGTCAAAAATATGATGAAGGAATAAAAGAGATCTGTCCATGTAAGTACCCAGGTCTCTTATGACCATATCTGTTTGAAGAGGAGTATGATTTATAAAATAATGTGGGAGAAGTTTTTTTTTTTTTTTTTTTTTACCAAACACTACTATACTGTAAATTTTTTGCATTTAGCTTAAGAATATTTTCCATGTACTAGGTATCTGCATATTCCAGCATTAGTTGGAGCAGTTTAGTAGATAATAGCACCTACCTAGCAGTTATCAGCAAACTTAATCAATCACACTTCTGGGTATTGGCTTCAGTATCTGCAAAGTAAATGCCAAACAGCAGAGGGCCCAAGGTAATACCTCACTAGTTATAATTACACATTCAGAGAGAGGATGCCTATAACGTCCATATATTGGGATTTGCTGGATACTCATTTTATGTTTCTGCAGACAGCATAGAAATTTGTTAAGTTTTTGAAGTTGTTCTGTAATGTCAATATGAGATATAATGCAAAAAGCCTTGGACAGGTCAAGATAAGCAGAGCGTACCACATGACCACTGTCTGCAACCTGTGTAATCTTTTAAAAGAAACTTACAAAGTTCAGGAGGCAGGACTTAATCTTCACAAAACCAGACTGAGTGGGGTCTAGATCAGTTGACTATGTCTGCATAAATGAGTTCTGCTAGGATATGTTCCATGGCTTTGCATATAAAACTAGTGAGGCTGATAGACCTATAATTATCTGGACCTGTAGAGGGGCAACCCTTGTGATCAGGAGTCACAATGGCTGATTCTCCAGGTATCAGGCACAAACTCTGTGAATAGGTAGAAGCTGAATGTTCAAACAGAGATAAAGATAATGCATATTTGGAAGCATACCTCTAAACTGCCCAGATTTTCCCAGAATGTCCAGATTTTTGCCTTAGTCTGTTCCTCATAAAATGTGTGAGTTTCTGGAAAATCATTCAGGACTGAAGTTTCTAAATAATGACAGACATTTGAGTTTCAGACGTCATATCCTTTAGGAAAATACATACTAACACAAATCCAATTATTCTAGCAACTTTCTAAGTTCATGAGAACAATGTTTAAAATCTGTCCCTATTTTGGACCACTGTTCCCCATAATTTTAGGTTTTGTCCATATTTCGTACACTAAGAAGTTAAGAAGTATAGTAGGTAGGTATCAGTGAGGATTGCATTCACTAAATAACGACGGACATTTAATGTTCAGATGTCATATCCTTCAGAAAATGCATGGTAATGCAAAACATTTTATTCTAGCAACAGTCTAAGTTTATAAAAGCAATATTTTAAATTTGTCCTTATTTTTGGACTTTTGTCCCCCATTATTTTTTACTTTGTACTGTCCTCATATACTAAGAGGTTGAGAGCGATGCTTTGTACTGATGAAAATGTAGTCTGATATGTTATATTGTCCCAAAGAAGTGTTATTTTTAGCCTTTGATAGAGATAAGACTTTTTTTCCAGGGTAATTTCTGAGGCAACTAAATTTTCACAGATACTGGGGGCAACAACGTGGGTAGTGGGGTAAAGATAACACTGAATTTGTCTATTAATATATTGGTTATATCCTTAGAAAATGAATGTATTATATTATTATGGATGATGGCAGAGCATTGCTGGACATTATTCCTTAATTTCCTAACATAACTAAAGAAAGATTTGCTGTTTCCTTTGGTATCTGTAGTGACCTTAAGTTCATACTATGCTTTGGATTTTCTAATAGTGCTTACAGATTTAGATCTGTAAGAGTTCCAAGTTAGGATTGTGGGGAATTTGACATGATGTGATGCTGTTTCTGACAAATACAGATACTTCTCTAAAGTTTCCCAAGGGCCTAAAGCATGATAGGTGCTAAACCCTGGTATAGAGAGAGCACTGTCATTGTATTAAAAATGATGTATTAGTAACTGCACAGATATAAAAGTGTTTTGATTTGCAGGATGACCTTAAAGTCTGACATCTTTCAGTTTAGATACTTAGCACTAAGAAGTGCCAGAACTAAATCCAGCACAAGGCGAGAAAGGCAGTAGGCTAGGGCCCACTGTCTGGGAGGGTCCCCCGCTGGCTGGGTGTTTCATTTTTTAATTTAAGAAAAGAAATAAAGTACATATTTTTAAGGGCATTCTTCTTTAAGAACACCCTTTGCAACCATTCAAACATACCTATTGTGTTGGTGCGACCTGTTTACTTCATCTTCCTTGCATGTGGAATTTGAATACAAGAAGACATTTGGATTGCAGACTACAGAAAGACAAGTAAGAGGTGTGTGTGTGTGTGTGTGTGTGTGTGTGTGTGTGTGTGTGTGTGTGTGTGTGTGTGTGTGTGTGTGTGTGTGTGTGTGTGTGTGTGTGTGTGTGTGTAAAAGAAGTAAGTAGGTAGGGGTGTATGTGTCTGTATGTGTAAGAGGTAGGTGTGTATGTAACAGGTAGATTGTGTGTGAAATGCCCTCATTAGGGATAGCAGGTGGTTAGTTATCTGCTCAAGCACAAACCCTGTACCTTACTTACAGGAAACTATACAGTAGTCTGAATACTCTACTCATGCTACCAAGCTGCATTTTTCAAGTAAATGAGCTCCACGTGCATTTTCAAGGAATTAAGTTTCAAGTGCATTTTTCAGGGATTTGAGTTTCAAGTGCATTTCCAAAAACTGTAAGCTTCAAGGGACGAGAAGTTTATTGTTGTTCATGCTAACTTTGTCTACAATGCGCAACTGTTTTGTTTAGCAAATGGTATCACTATTTTGCTATAGAAACGCATTGTTAGTAGCACAACAGGTAGCATACTTGCTTTTGATGCAGAACACTGTAGGTTCTGCTCTACAGTATGTAGATAGATTGCTGATACTGTATTGTACTTTAAGGGGGGTAGGGTGCTACAGTCCTGAGTATGTTCTCTTTTGGATGAGAAGCCTAGTAACTATGAAACTGCTATCAGTTTGCTATCCATTCCCTATTGCAATATTTCCAGCTCACCATTTTTAATATAACAAAGACAATTTATTCTTCAAGGGCAGCAGACAATGAATTTGTAGATGAAACACTGACATATAAAGCTGTTTGCTAGCAGCAACCTCTTCATTAGTTACAGGTCTCTTTAATGTAGAATTATTCAGATGAATTTTACTTCAGCAGAGATTGTGCATATTGCCTGACATATGTGGATTGTAATATCAGATTTGAATTGTCTTTTATGGTTGAAATGTTTTTAATAGGGCCATTTTGTCATTATTGGTTCATACATTATATTTCACTGCTTAATGGAAAAATGTTCAAAACTATAAATATAAAACATGCTCTAAAAGAGGTGCTGTATTATACAAGGGATATCATTTAATGCAGTCAGAAAGGTTAATCAAAGAACTCTTGCATGTTTGCATAGTCCTAAAAAGTGTGCAAGGGGCCTATGTAGCCCAAACGTAAACTTTATACACCACTAGCCAGATGGATTTTCTTTAACTGTGTGTTTTAGTGCTGTTCCACTATGAGACTGTATTGCTTAGTTTAGCAAATGTCTATCAATGTTTGTGCTATACAATTGGAAATAAACATTTTAAATTAAATTTAAATATCTGTAATCATTATAGAAGTAAAGCAAAAAGCAGTATGCACACTGTGAAGACTGGTAGAGAAGGGATGAAGGCTGCCAGCCTAGTCAAATAGAATTTGATACATAATTCTATCTTTTGTAAATATAAATGTAAAATGCAGGCTTGTTTCTTAAATGAAAGAAAACACTGTAAAATGTGAACTTCAAGATTATAGCAACAATGCTATCTGCTGTAAGGAAAAGTAAGCCAAGCATTTCAAATGTTCTTTGAAATTAAAATTATGTCTTGTATGTTCTTTTATCTGTAGAGCTCAGAGTCATTTGGTCTGGGCTATCACATTATTTCTATTGTTTTAACTTAAAGAATAATTACTAGAGTGTATATGTGAAATGTCTTGTATTGTAGTTTTCTGAGCAGGTGTTAGATCATTAAATAATGTAGCCTGTTGGCCTGGGAACTCTAGACTAAGTGTCAGAATGATGTAATGTGTATACTGGGAAAAACTAAGTGTCAAAATGATGTAATCTGGGAGGGCCCAGCAGAGATTTTTGTGAGTGATCTTAAAAACTATTGCTGAGAGAGAGAGAGACTGTAAGCATTTTGATCTTGATATCCAACTCTCAGCACTGCATTATGCTCTCTTTATGAAAGTAAGTTACTTTAGAAGTATGTTTTCTTGTAGAAATAGCTAGGACTATAAAGATTTGACTTACATATTTTTTTCTGAAATATCAGAACTTTCCTACTGTACTGTTTTTAGTTTCTGTGTGATCTCTGAACCTTTGGATAACACTGTGGTGTAGTAGTATTGTCTTGTGTTTTTAATTATTTATTATTAAATATTTTAAAAACCTTTTACCTGTGGCTGGTTTGTGTAGAATTAAGTTAAGCTCTGGAGTACATTGCATATTTATTGAGTTTATTGTACAAGGCCACTCTAATAAGCCTCAGACTGATTAGTTACACTTACCAATTGGATAACAATATTGCACAGTAATAATTGGACACCCTTTTAAGAGCCTTTGCGTAGCTGATAATTATTAGCTGGTGGTGGCAGTAATTACTACTGTATAGTCTGGGTAAAGGGGCACAACTGGAGAATCTGTGTCAGCCTTTCCCAGGAGTGTCTGTGAAGTTGTATAAATGCTTATCTCAAAGTGAGTGTGGTGTGTCAGCTACCTGGGCAGGGACACGAAGCACTGGTAGGACAGAGAGGGTACTGGAGGTTAGCTTGTCAGCAAGGCTGAGATCTGGACCCTATAGCTGTGCCAGTGGGGAGTCTTATTGGGGACCTGGAGAGCAAGGGAGCAACCAGCCCCAGACTGACTGTGATCTCTGTGTGCACGTAAGAGAAATTGTACTTTACTGTGTGCATTTGTTATCCTTTCCTCTTATATGAGATGCCCTCCCTGGTATTGGTGGTAAGGATTGAGGCTCCATGATTGCTGGGCCAGGGCACGGCCATCACATTGTGGTGGCAGTGTTGGGATCCACTTCACATACTAATTGGCTTGTAGTGGTGTGGGTAGAGTGAATCTTGTAGCTTATGTACAGTGATCTCTGAAGGTGTTTTGTACTCTAAATCAGCCAAGCAGTGAATACTCAAAAGAGTTCATATCACAATTGTTTTATTTCTTTTGTTAGCTTAGTTAGTCAGAGTGAGCAGGCAGCATGTTAGCACAGGAGTATGGAAAGCTGACAAGGAGCCAGCTAGTGGAGATGTGCCAGGCTAGGGGACGGGTGCATGGAAACCTGACTAAGGCAGACCTGATTGCAGCCTTGGTTACAGCTGCATCAGAAAACAGCATCCAGGAAGACAATCAGACTGGCAGTGGAGATACAGTATCCTCGGAGAATGGAAAACTCAACCTTTCTGCGAAGGACAATCAGACTGGTAGTGGAGATACAATATCCTCAGAGAATGTACAGCTCAGCCTTTCTGCAGTGGACTTAAAAATCCAGCTGGAGCTAAAGAGACTTGAGTTGGAGGCCAGGTGTTTGGAGATAGAAACTGAAGAAAAGGAGTGTCAGAGGAAGCATGAGAGGGAAATGCTGACTCTTCACCAGAGTTATGGAGGTAATGGGGAAGGGAGTAACTGGACCCCAGAAACACAACAAGTCAGTACATTTCTTCCGCAGTTTAAAGAGGGGGATAATTTTGATAGTTTAATTCGTATGTTTCAGTGGGTATGCAAACAGTATAGTGTTGAACAAAGGCTCTGGATATGGATCATGACCACCTTACTCCATGGGAAAGCTGTAACTTGTATATCACAAATCCCTGACTCTGTTTTGATTATACTGCTGTAAAAAATGTCTTTTAGAATGTTTTAAGCTAACACCTGAAATGTATAGGTTGCATGAGCATAGACACAAGGCAGATGAAAACGTATGTGAATATGTTGCTGAACTGAGCACTTATTTTCATAGCTGGGTGGGTGGTTGTCAGGTCACCACTTTTGAAGGGCTGGCAGATCTTTTGGTGAGGGAACAAGCCCTTAACACTTTTCCGAGGACATGAGGATCTGGTTAGCTGATAGACAATGTACTACTTCAGATGAGTTGGAGAAGAAGGGAGACATATACCTGGTCAGCAGGGCAGCTCTGCACAGGAAGGGAACCCCAGTACTGCTAATGGGTCTAAAGGAACCCAATGGTGGGCAGCACAGACTGCTCCAACAGAATCTGCCAGTAGCAGGGGAAGCCACTTTTCCAGGTACACATCCAGGACCTAGGGTCAAATGTTTTGTATGTAACCAGTGGGGCCATGTGGCATACAGATGTCCATGGAGGCAAGGTGGGGAACCAAAGGTGAGGGAGCCAGTAAGTGGGAAAGACAAAATGCCAATAGTAGGTTGTCTTGAGACAACAGGGGTACTAAACTACCATGCTGCAAATGTCCTGAGAGGGAAGGATTTGGATGAGGCAGTACCATGTACTTATGCAGTTACATGTGGTGAAGCTAGGAGACAAGCATGTGGGTCTGGTAGCCTGTGCGAGAGCCAGAAAGACTGCATACTTGCAGCCAGGAATGCTGAGGTGGTTACTTCAGGGAGAGAGCTACTCTGTAGCAGTGAGACTGAAGGTGAGCCACAGATGCTTGTGGCTACTGATGGTCCCTTGGACAGAGTGACTGCAAAGGTAGAGGTGAGTAGTAGTATCCAGGCTGACAGTAAGGCACCACTGTCAGAGGATGCCAGACTTCCTGTTAAAGGAGAACTGGGAAGGGTTACAAGGAGAGAGTTGAGACAGGCTCAGCTATAAGACCCTACATTGCAAGGCCTGAGGCAGGTAGCTAGGGTGGCACCTGATTTTCAAGGGAAGGGGGAATCTGTATACTGGGACAAAGGATTACTATACCAAGAGTGGATCCCCGAGGGAGGGCTAGAGGATGAGAGAGTACAGCAGTTGGTAGTGCCTAGAACCTACCATCTGGCACTTCTAGCCATAGCCCATGATATTCCCTTTGCAGGTCATATGGGCATAAAATGTACAAAGAGGTGTATTATGCAGAACTTCTATTGGCCTGAAATTTTCAGAGATGTAATAGAGTACTGCAGGACATGTGAGCAGTGCCAAAAGGTAGACAAGGCAGGAGACAAGATGAGAGCTCATTTGATGCCTTTTCCTGTGACTGAGGATCCATTTCAGAAGGTAGCTATGGATATTGTGGGTCCTCTGAGTACCCCAAGTTCCACATGGAAAAAGTGTATCCTAGTGGTAGTGGATTATACATGATACCCTGAGGCAGTGGCTTTCTCCTCCATTAAGGCAGAGAAGGTGGCAAATTCTTTGTTAGAGATTTTCAGCAGGGTAGGTTTCCCAAAATAAATACTGACTGACTGAGGTGCCAATTTCATGTCAGACCTACTGGCTTGTCTGTGGAAGTTCTGTGGGGTGAAGCACATGAAGACCACCCCCTACCATCCCCAGACTAATGGTTTTGTTGAGAGGTTAAACTCTACAATTAAGTCCATGCTATGGGCATTTGCAGATCAGTTTAAGAAGGAGTGGGACAAATATTTGCCCCATCTGTTGTTTGCTTACAGAGAGGTTCCCCAGGAATCCACAGGTTTTTCACCCTTTGAGTTTCTCTGTGGGCATAGGGTGAGGGGACCTCTAGATTTAATTTGAGATGAGTTGGAAGGTGAGTGTGAATCTCACAAGGAGTCTGTTGTGGTATATGTCCTAAACCTCAGGACAAGGCTCAGGGAACTCATGGGCTTGGCCCAGGAGAACCTGGCAGAAGCCCAACAACAGAAAAAGGTGTGGTATGACAGGAATGCTCGAGCTAGAGAGTACGCTGTGGGGTAGCAGGTAATGGTTCTCATTCCTGTCAGACACAAAATGCTGCAAGCAGCTTGGGATGGTCCCTACAAGGTGGTAAGAAAGTTAAGCAATGTTAACTACATGGAGGAACTGCTAGGCAGACAGCAGGGGAACCAATTGTACCATGTTATCATGATGAAACCTTACCATGATAGGGAGGCCCTTGTGCTGAGCCTTTGCAGTGGATTGCAGGAGGAGGCTGAGGGAGATCTGGGGACCAGTCTCCTCAGTGAGGCTCGGGCTGACACCTCAGTGGAAGGGGTAGCAATGTCCCAGCAGCTATCTCCTACCTAGGTTTGAGAAATCCGAGCAGTGTTGCAGGAATTTGGGGATGTGTTCACTGGGAAACCAGGGTGCACCCACCTGGTACAGGACCCCAAAGGCTTATTAGGCAGGCCCCTTAGAGGGTGCCTGAGAGAAAAAGACAGAGGGAGGAGGTACAGAAGATGTTGGAGCTAGGGGTGAATCAAGAGTCCAACAGTTCGTGGGCCTCCCCAGTGGTGCTGGTGCCAAAGAAGGATGGCAGCACCAGGTTTTGTGTGGACTACAGGAAATTAAATAGTCACACAGAGTCAGTTGCTTACCCCATGCCTAGGACAGATGATGCCCTAGAGCAGCTAGGTGGGGCTAAGTGTCTTACAACCATTGCTCTTACCAAGGGTTACTGGCAGGTGCTCTTGACTCCCAGTGTGAGAGAGAAGTCAGCCTTTGTGAGTCATTTTGGCTTGTACGAGTTCACAAAGATGCCCTTTGGGATGAAGAATGCTACTGCAACTTTCCAGAGGCTGGTGGATAATATCCCAGTAGGAGCAGGAAGGTTTGCCCTTGCTTACCTAGATGATATTTCCATCTATAGCCATTCCTGGCCAGAGCACCTTCAGCATGTCAGGGAGGTGCTGGGCCGACTACAGAGGGCAGGGTTGTCCATTAAGTCAAGTAAATGTCAGGTGGGTATGGCAGAGATCTCCTACCTAGGACATAGAGTGGGAGTGGTAAGATAAGGCCAGAACCTGCCAAAGTTGAAGCCATTCAGGCATGGCCTGCACCTGTTACCGAAGATAAGGTGAGGGCATTCTTAGGGACAGCAGGGTACTACAAAAAGTTTGTCCCCAGTTATAGCATCATAGCTGCTTCCCTCACAGACCTGTCAAGGAAGAACAGGCCAGATAAGGTAGTGTGGACCCCAGCATGTGAGCAGGCATTTCAGAAGCTTAAAGAAGCTTTGGGAGGACATCTGTGTTAGCCAGTCCGGATTACAGCAAATAATTTGTTGTGCAAGTGGATGTTTTGAACCATGGGGTGGGGGCGGTACTTAGCCAGATTTCTTCTGAGGGGAAAGAGCACCCAGTGGTTTATCTCAGTCATAGGCTCCAACCCAGGGAGGAATGCTATGCAGCCATAGAAAAAAAATGTCTAGCTATATTGTGGGCAATGCAAAACTTCAGCCTTATCTGTATGGAAGGAAATTCACTGTTATAACAGATCATAACCCTCTAACATGGTTAAACAGAGCCAGTCAGCAAAATGCCAAATTGCTAAGATGGAGCCTGGGGTTGCAAGCATATGATATGTCAGTGCAGCACCACATTGGGATTAGCAATGCCAATGCAGATGGGCTCTCAGGACACCCTCAGATAGACCTAACCGTCTCAAGTGGCGTTTATCAAGGGTCATTTGAAAAACTAGCTTGAGTTCTCCAGTGGGGGAGAGATGTGAAGACTGATAGAGAAGGTGTGAAGGCTGCCAGCCTAGTCAAATATAATTTGATACATAAATCTATCATTTGTAAATATAAATGTAAAATACAGGCTTGTTTCTTCAATAAAAGAAAACATTGTAAAATATGAACTTCAAGATTGTAGCAACATTGTTATCTGCTGTAAGGAAAACTAAGCCAAGCATTTCAAATGTTCTTTGAAATTAAAATTATTCCCGAGATTCATGAAGCTTGTGCCAGGTGCAGGCATAGCGTTGGTGTTCCAACATCAAATATGGCCAGCGAGCGATCCAGGTACGAGCTGTTTCCATATGCACTACCTGCGTATGCTACGCCCGCACAGCTCCCGGCCCCTATATGCTAATTACCCCATTTGCAGCAGTGTAGCATGCAAATAAAGGTATGTAGTGATCCAGGAAGTGGTGCAGGTGTAGTGTAAGCATGCAGAAATGTAAACCGTAAAAAAACGGTTTACATTTTTGCAAACATAAAATCGCACTATCGCGAAGTTTAAGGGTAGGGCAGTGGCGTGCAAATGGGATCACAAGGAAAATAGAAAAATATAGAATAAAACTGCAATGTAACACATATCATGATTTACCCATAATAGTCAATGTCAGGCATGTTACACCACACCATGGTGCAAGGGTTGCTAAGGGGCTGCGACAGTGTTTTTTGCGGTAGGTAGGAATTAGTAGGCAATGCCATGCAAATGAGAGGAGTAATAGTGAATCACAGATTCCTCGCTGGTGTAAGGATGCACCTCACAGCGTAGCATTATAACACCAAGGTGTGCCCTTGAGATAAAAATGACATCAAGAGAGGGGTGTGTCACCTTTGCTGTAAGAAGATTGGAGCATTGCTAATTTGGTTTTCCCATAGCTAAGCAAAGCTGCAGGAAAGGGGTGTGTTGAACTGGCTATAGCTTTGCTTAGCTGAGAGCACACAAGGTAACCGAGCATGCATGTGAACGGAGATTAAAATGCACTTAAACTCAGTAAACGGGTTTGAGCGGTGCGCACTGGAGCTGAAACAGGAAAGATATAGGAAAAAAATAAGGAAATGCTGCAGCAGGGAAATTGGAGTACAAATGACTAATTAACACCTAGGAACTTACAGTGAGCCATTGACAACAGCTAACAAGGCTGCAAGCAGCTACCTGCAGAACAAGAAAGGGGATGGGCTGTACTGCAAAGAAAACAGTAAAGTGTCACAGCAGAACAAAGCAGAATTGCATTATATCAGCTGCAAAACACATTTTGCAACACATGACTGGGTAGGGAAAGTACAAAGCAAGAAATTGGCAGGTGGATGCATGCCTGACAATGGGAGGGGACCCAGGTTTAAAAGTGAATTAAAGGGCAACAGATTAATCAAGGCAGGCAAGCATAACTCCACACTACAGGGCCCACACTTGCAGTACTCATTGTAAAACCATAATTAAGATACCATGCAGCTGGAATTGCTCATATTTTTATTTTATTTTATTTATTTTACATTTGTTAACCGGGGGTGTCTGACTGAGCCGAAAAGGCCCTTTTTCAGCAGAGGCCCGGGGAGAAAAGCTCCACAAAGAAAAATTACAGACACATTTAGTTATTTAGACATAATCAGTATACACACAAATTACAAGAGACATGTTTTTACAGTGGTATGCGACACAATGACATCAGCAGCATCTATAGCACAATAGTATAAAGTGTGAAAGCACCTCACACACACTTGTGTATTCCCATACAGTCTGCACCATTGGTGTATACATACGGGGAAATTTTAATATGTACATGTTAGAGGCTGTCATAGCTTTGATCCGCCAGCATGTGTTGGAGACTGAAGGTGGTGTGGAGGATGATGCTGACAACCACCTCAGGCACCAGAGGAGGAGAAGAGTGTTCAGACCCAGGCTAACCTACCAGGGGCTACATGATCTAGAGATAGTAGAGCATTACAGGGTGGACAGGGACACTGTAGAGCAACTTGTGGAGCTGTGCCGGCCACACCTCAGAGCCAGAAAAACGTAGGGGAACCCATCCCAGAGGACACAAAGGTATGTGTAAGCCTGAGAATACTAGCCACAGGTACATTTCAAAGGCCAACTGGGGATATCATGGGGATCTCACAGGCATCAGCATCCAGGGTACTTCACCAGTTCCTGGATGCCATGTTACCACATGCCAATGAGCACATATACTTCCCCCAAACGCAGGAGGAGATGGCCAGCAATATGCGTCTCTTCCACCGTGTGACAGAATACCCGGAGGTACTGGGTACAATAGACTGCATGCACATACACATCAATTCACCACCCAGTGAGCAGGGTAAGCACTACATAAACTGCAAGGGATACCCCTCCATCAACTGGCAGGCTGTGTACAATTCCCAGGGCATTATCATGGATGCGTGTGCTGGCAGCCCTGAAAGCTATCACGACTCCCACCCACATCTGTCATGCCTCACAGCTGGATCAGGTATTTGCCAGGGGGGACATGCCAAATGGCCACCTGCTGGGGGATGCTGGCGATGCACTGGAACTGTGGATGATGACTCCCATCAGAAATGCACACACATCCATGCAAGAATGCCATAATGCGGCACATGCACAAACCAGAATCATCATAGAGTGTGTGTTTGGGATGCTTAAATCATGGTTCCATTGCTTGGACATATCTGGTTGAGCCTTGCAGTACTCTCCAGGCACGTGTGCCCACATCTTCATAGTATGTTCCATGCTACACAATATGATCCTGCGGAAACAGCTGCAGCAGGGACAGAATGGTGAAGGCCCTCGCAGCCCATCGCCATTGCCAAGGGCTCCACAGGCACAGAGGTACTCAGACCATGACCACCCTGAGCCAGCCCCAGTAGACAGACTGAGGCATGCCCAGTATGCCCATGCCTTGGCAAGGAGGGACTGCATAGCACACACACTGACAGTGTAGGCACCTAGGGAGTGACACCTTTCTCCGCCTGCAGACACAGTAAAAATGGATGGCACACACACAAGACTACCTATAAATTCTCATGTATAGGCAGTCTACTGTGTGCATCCAACATAGGAAGCCCTCAACTATTGCACACACAACTGCTATTGGTACAAGGTAAGTCAACACCTGAACAGTAAATTAAGCTAAACTGAAAAGCCGTGGACAGCGAAAGACAGCCAAAAAGTGTATTTATTTTTAAGCGCTTTTTGTCAGCACATATAAAGCTGACTTCTTCAGAAACAAAACCACTGACAACATAAGCATTTAAAAAGGCTGAACAATCAGCCTACATCATGCAATTAACTTCATTGATACAATTTAAAAAATTTTTAAAAAGTTTTAAAGCGACAAGAGCTGTAATTGGTGACAAGTATATAAAGTCTAAATACAGATTAAAAGCAAAAAGTACGTAAACCAAATCCACTAGTTAAGTTAAAAGTCATACAGTAATGTCAAAACGTTTAAGTGGATTGTTGTTGAATATTACAAAATACAAAAGGAGTGTTAATAGCAATGTAAATTCAACAAATACTCTGTATACATATAATGTACTATTAAATTCTTAGTCCAAAGGTCACAGAAATCGCGTGTATGTAATATAAACAACTCTAGAACACAAGATTATTCTAAATTACGTAAAAGGTGTTTATAATAAAATAAGAAACATGTATTTTTGTATATAAGACAATTGTATGTGTATGTGTATAAAAATATAAATATATCAGTGTAATAAAAACATATTTACGTGAGGGATAGCATTTACGGAAATTATATTCATGTATTTTTTGTTTATTTATATTCCCATATTGTCAATAATACTAACCCCTCATTAAAATTCCAAATTTTTAAATCCTACATTTTAATAATAATAAACTCAACTTCCATTGGGGAGGTGAGATAATTCTATATTAATCTAAATTAAGCTATCAGCATGTGCTGATACTGTATGTATAGGTTCATAGGTTCATAGGTAGGTACTTGGCTAACTGCCAAAGGGCATTCATAAGACTAGCCAAAATGTGTCAGCTTTTACCACCCCATTGATTAATTAACTGTCCCTTTGTGGAGCAGAGCCAATGGTGGGATCCCTGGGGTGTATCTACTGTTCCCCATCCACTCTTCAATGTTTCTCTCGAAGAGTGTTAGTGAGGGGCTCTGTATAATATAATTAGGGATGTTGTTCCAAAGCATGGGGAATTTCTGTGACAGGAATCTGTCCCTCCAGCATGTTCTAGTTATTGTTGTGGCAAGGTTTAGCTCACTACAGCGTGTGGCTCACTGTGACATGGATTCCCATAGGTGGAGCATATCCATTATGCCTGGGTTGGACATGGCTTTGTTGGCCAGCAGAGATCATCTCTGAGTAAATGAGATGCCACTGAGTAAAGTAGGAGTTTATTCAGTCTGGCTTCATAGGACATATGTTTGAGGCCAGTAATCCTCTTAGCGAGGTACATTCGTGGACCTTCCAGCTGTTGGAAGTGTCTTCTGAGGTACATCCCAAATGGGTTATCATACTCTATGATGGGACTGATGAGTGACAAGTAAAGGGGCACTATAACCTCAGTATGTCTAGATGCAAACCCTTTAGTAATCAGATGGCCTGCATAGAAGGATGTCCTAACTACTTTGGAGATATGACTGTTAAAAGAGAGATCACTATCTACCTTAGACCCCAGATCCCCTATTACCTCGTCTGTATTAGCATGGCTGCCACTTATGTGTTAATATGTGGGTGTTTAGTTTTTCCCAAATGCAATGACCATGCAGTTTGTGGCACTTAGCTTGAGGCCATGACTTTGACACCCTGTGTCAGTCTCTGTGAGGCCCTTTGAAGGATGTCTGTGTCAGCTGGACTGTCAGTTATGGCTCCCAGTTTGCAGTCATTGCCAAACACGGTCTGCCGTAGTCCACCTGTGTTTGCCTGTACCTCTGAGAAGTATATGCCAAACAGTAGGGGTCTCAGGACTGAGTCCTGTGAGACACCAGTTGTGACTAGTTAAGAGCTGGACCTGGAGGCTGATAGTCTTACCATGTGGGTTCTGTGTGTAAGCCTGTTGGCAACCGATCCTGTGATGTATGGTTCATGTACAGGCTGGTGAGTTTATCAATAATACCTGAGTAGGGAATGGTGTCAAAAGCCTTGGCAAGGTCCAGGTAGTATGTGTGAACCACCTCTCCCCTCATCTAATGCCTTGGTGACTGTCTGTAAGATGTCAAACAGGTTCAGTAGGCATGATCTGTACTCAACCAAGCTGACCTGGGTTCGGTCAAGTGTTTGGAGGTTACCAATGTCTTTGTTAATGAGTGCCATGAGGATGCACTCCATAGCTTTGTAGACCAGGCTAGTCAGGCTTATTGGGTGGTAATTACCATGGTCAGTTGTGTTTCCACCTTGGTGGAGTGGAATAACTGTTGCTATGCACTATTGTATGGGCATGTAGCCTGTGTAGAGGCTGAGGTTGAAAAGCTTAATTAGGTGGGGGGTTAGTTTATCTTGTAGTGTTTGGAAGATGCAGTCTGGGACACCATCTACCTCCATTGATGCTGTGTTTTGCCATTTGAGAGGGCTATTTCCACCTGTGTGTCTCTGATGTCTGGGATACTGTATTTTACGGGTATTGTTATGGGCTCTTTAGGGGGTGACGTTTGCACTGAATGTATCTGCAAGGATGTTGGCGATATTAGTAGGTTCAGTATATTTTGTGCTATATTGCACTGGCACAGTGCAAATGTGTATGTTGCCACATAGATCCTTGACATAGCCAAAGAAGGCTTTGTGGTTATCTTTTGAATCCTTGCCTATTTACCTGTTGAAGTTAGCCTTGGATGATTTCATGAGGGACATAAGTTTCTTACTAATACTGGTCACGGATGTCTGCCCTTCTTGGGATTTGCTGTTTTTCTGGACTACTGTCCTACTTCTATTGTATAGCCTGTTTATTGCAGGGGGCCACCAGACTGGTGTCATTGTCTTGGAGGAGTGAGTCTTGGTTTACCAGTGATGGCATGATCCATACATCCTTGTAGGTGCTTATAGAGTGCATTTGTAAATCTTTCTGTATCTTGAGAAGTGTTTTCCCTTACCGTGAGGGCTATGAAACCTCCCACCTCTGTCTTTAGTAGTGTGAAGTTAGCTGTAGGAAAGGTTTTCACTGTGGTTACCTTGGGTGGGGGAGATGGTTGGGTGTGGAAATCATCAGTGAATAGTTCATGGTCAGATCTAACCAGTGACCGGTTTACCTCTGCTGTGGTGCACCTGTCGCCCATGTTGGTGATTACCACTTCTAGTATGTTTCCACCTCCGGTTAGGGAGTTTACCATCTGATACAGGGCATTTGAGGTGATAAATTCCAGGAAGCGCTAGATCTGGAAGTGTGTACTCAAGAAGTTTCCCAGTTAATGGTAGAGTAGTTGAAATTGACCAATACCAGGGTGTTTGTTAGGACTGTCATGTTTTCCACTGTCTCCAGGTAGGTGGAGTGGTGGTCCTGGGTCATGGAGGGTGATCTATAGCAGGCCACAGTTTGCATTGCAGTTGTGGCTGATGTTAGCTGCACATGGATGATCTCAGAAGTATCATGCTGTCCCACTAACCTGAAGGTGTAGGTATCCCTGATGAATATGGATAGACCCCCTCCATGTCTGGGTCAGTCCATGTTCTGTGGCTGAAATGTGTGGTATGGGTTGTAGACTGGTAGTGCTGGTGTGCTCTCAGGAGCCTTAAAACAGGTTTCAGTTACTGCACAGATGTTGACGATGTCCATACTGAGGAGTGCTGTGAGTGTGTGCATTTTGTGATTACAACTCCTGGCATTGAGTAGCATAACCCTCATTGATTTTGCTATTATGCTGTTTACGGAGGTGTGACTCACCTGTGAGACTTGCCTAAAAAAGGCACCATGGGGGCACCAATAACCTTGGGCAGTATTCGAAAGCCTAAGGCTGACACATGCAAACCGGTATTGTATTGTTGCATGCATGTTTCCCATCTGTGCTTGTTTCTCATCTTTCCTGTAAGTAACCTACTGGTAAGCAATAGAAAGCCTTAAACTGATAAAGCCTTCTAGCTTCCAAGATAGGCTTTTGGAGTGATTAAGTATCAGTGTTCTGTATGTTCTTATTGTACTTAACTGTTTTCTGACTACATTGTGATTTTTCACTGTATATTGTGATCTGAAAGCTCTGTTTATTCACATATTATTTCTGTGATGGCTTGCACTTTAAAGGTTCACAGATAGGTAGTAGGCTATCTGCCCAAGGGCATTTAGAAGCATAGCTACAGTGTGCTGGCTTTCTCTGCACCATTAATGAAGTAACTTAGCCTCTGTCAAGCATAGCCAATGAAGTGATTCCAGGCAGAGTTGATGGAAGCTGTTGAAGACTGGGGTGGCAGATGGTGAAAGGGGCATTTAGTGATCTAAAAAGGGCATGTTAACGTGAAAAATCGACACCTTTTAATTTCCCCAACAGGTCTTGCAGCTATAAAACTGGAGGGGGCTTACCCTCCTCCTGGCTGTATGGTTCTGGGACACATGATCCCAGGGGTATATATTCTGTTCCCATTCACACATCAAGGTTTCTCTTGGAGTGTGTCAGTGAAGGGCTATGCCTAATGCAGTTAGGAATTTAATTTATAGTCTCCCATTTCATTTGTTATGTTTTGATTTCAAGAGTAAGTGAAGCTGAGTGGGTTTGGGTGCCTCCACCCTTTGCTTAGCCTAGCTTACACATAGAAATCATTTAAATAGGAAATAGGCAAAATCAATGTTAATGTCAATAGTGTAATGGTTACAGCATTTGCATAATATCTGTGTGTTTTTGGTTCAAATCCCAATAAAGTCAGAGATATTTTCCATGTTAAAAAGTATACCTTAACCACAGCTTGCATATTTAGGTAGTATTCTTCAATATAATAAACATTTGAAACACCCATATGATGACCCCATGTGTGCCGGAGAGTAAAGTCAACAGAGATTGTAATGTTAAGTAAGCACATAGTGAGATGTTACTTCACTGAAATGTATATATCCTGAGTAGTTAGCAGATGTGGCCGTGTTTGTGCGCACAGGTTATACGTTTTTAAATGTTGTTTAACCGTGTTTAACTGCTGCTTTAATGTCACACAAACACTTTTAAACATGCTTACAACTGCTTAAATGA
>NC_056746.1:1010191339-1010206339 GCF_019279795.1 Protopterus annectens | reverse complement strand
TGTCTGCCATGATTAGCCACATACCCATACACTCAGACTACCTTTTAAACTATACACATGGCTCTGGCATATTCCATGTTGTTGTGCAGAACCTGTGATGCAGTAGCCTGGACTGCATGGAAACACAAATATAAGAACTGTCAGCTCTTGTACCACATGCAGGTATGTCCCAAGGCCTGGGTAGCATTCTGCCATTGGCCAGAATAATACTGCAGTACAGGGACAAAAGGATTGTATTCCACAATTGTCTAATGTACTGGTGTAATTCTAAGGGTATCCAGTATCTCTCTGCCTGGGATAACATGGTTGACAGACCATGATGCTTTGCCAGACAGGGCCTGCACCTGTCACACCTGGGAATCTGGATACTGGCTAGTGCTTTCATCATGCAAAGTTCAAGTGAAAGTCCACTGCTGTAACAGAGACAGCCAAGCAATAAACTGTGGGTCTTGCTACTCAATGATACATTTCAGAAACTCAATATGGACTCACGGCAATCCTTAACATGGATAATATATCTGTGCAGTAACTGCGATATGGTTCAATGCTCCAGAGAGCACCCCTGCATGACCATGTTATAACACATACCTCACCTCTTGGCCATTATCCTTTATTGGAACACACAGGCCACAGGTGTGTCTATATTCCTGAAGGATATGTACACCCCCACGCTAATTGCACTTGCATAACATCAGATGCATTATGCTGAGCAACTACCTTTGTGCCAAAGTGGAATCCAATTTGCTCCTTGCGACAGATCACCCACCATGCCTCAGAATTCCCAGCATTCATATTATGCTGCAATGGGGAATATTAGGTTTGAGACAGAAAACCATAATAATGGCTATTCTCAACTATCCCATTACGAACTGGGAAGACTCCTCATGTACCAACACTTGTGCTCAATGCATGTTGGATTTCATTGACCCCAATGACCTGGATCACCATAGCCACACAAACAGGGCTAACAGTATGCTACACATAGTCACTCTCCAAAGCCAATGTTATGCTTCTTAAGAGTGAAGTGGTGACTGTCATGGCACCCATGCAGATGGACAATGCATGTGCAAATGCTGAATCCTACACAAATGCACTTTAAGCACTCACATAAATGCAGTGATTGTGCCATTGAAACAGAACCAAGATTCAACCAAACACAAACAGGAAGGCAGACATGTGGTACCCTGCCTTAAACTGTACCACAGAAGGTAGTAACTGTTGCAAGAGTGAACACACATGAGTGGAGGTGATCCCTGGTCAGCCTCAGTAAGATGCAGATACACCATATAAAATCACACAAAGCTACTGTGAAACTAATCAGCCACATATTATGAGGCCAACCAGAGAGCATTCTATAGCTGTGTCATGAATCATAATGGCAACAACAAGACCTGCCGTGCTTCACAGCACTATGACATGAGAAGTACTGAACCTACAGAAATAGCACTTGTTCATCCAGATAGGGTCTTGGATAACCTAAACCCACTCTCACCTCCCCCCCAACAGGTACACATATTTATATATCCATGTACACTACAGAGCCCTTGTAATAACAACTATGCAGGTACAAGCTGCACTCTCTAAAGCCATACATACAGCTTGCATGGGACCTGTCAACATCCCAGGGTGTATTTTACACAAATGTCCGAACAATTTGCTCTCCACATACACATCATGTTCAATCATAGCTTCATGTCAAGCTGTGTACACACTGAATGGTGCACAGCAACAGTTATTACACCCCACAAAGGGGGAGTCACCACTGATAATGGGGAATAGTGCACTACTACCCTGCTGAGTCTGGTCTGTAAGGCCATGAACCTTGATCAACTTATTTGATGTAGTCAGTACAGATGTAGATGACAGTAAGGTTGATTCAAACAGCATATCATGACCTTGCCAGGTCTTAGAACACCATCACCCATACTGTGTTCCAGCTACACTCAGTAAACTAGGTGTATATTCCTATGTCACAGAATTGGTTGGCAACTGGACTGCTGGCAGAACCAACACTACAGAAGGTGTCTGACTAATACATGCACATCAAACCAGTGCCAGCTACATTAATACAGGGTTCATTCCTGGTACTCCCCCTCTTTGTTATCTATACCACACAGACTAACACAGAAGGCATCTGCCTATTGAAGTTTGCAAATGACTATGAGCTAGGAGCAATAGTTGACTCAATGAGTGCTGCAGGCAACATACAGAAGGGCCTTTGTGGGTCAGATGTATGGTGTGTGACGTATGGCCACAATCTGACAGCTAAGTATTGCATTGACATCCCCTATGTTAAAAATCCTGTACCCATGAACTACCACCTAGACAGTGGTCAGCATAATGGAAACTGTGTGTGTATGGGATGCAGCTGGACAGTAGTCTTTCCTTTGATAGTCACTTCACCACACCAGTCAGGTAGTCGTAAGTGCATCCCTAATCATGACAGGGTGCCATCCATGAATATAGAGATCATTGTTCAGCCATACTCAACACTCAGGTGACCCATAATATATCAGATATTTCCTTTAAGGGTTATTGGCCATGTTCAGATAGCCTACACTGGCCTTTCCAAGCCCTAGCTCCACTATGTAGCATGATGCCTACCCTGAATAAAGCCATGTCCAACCCAAAGATGTTGGACATGCTACACTCACACATCCTGATTTCAAATAAACACATACTTCATGGATATCCACCTTTCTAGAACAAGGATCATAACATGCCTGACAGATCCCTGTCCCATACACTTTACATACTCCTGTCATACTATGCACCCTGTCCAGCAAAGCTGCACATTGCCCCTCTTTGAGACATGGTGTGATGACCGCATGGCAGATATATCAGTAACCCTGTGGATCAGTTCTGTGGCACTACTTGAACTGGCCACTGAAAGTTACCTGTCTGTTGGCTACAGCTAGGTAACCTTTCAGCCTAGACTCATAAATGGCCCAAGGCATATAGCCTCCTAGTTCACTATGACCATACATGCTATAGTTGATATCCAGCCCTGCAAATACCATCAAGCTAGCCATTGTCCCATGTGTTTCACATGTGCAACACAGGTAATACATGGCAGGATGTTATACTGCTGTACAGTGCCATGTAGATGTATATGGCAAAACACATATATGTAAAACTTTCCATGAGCATGTCTGCAGGGTCACAGATCATGTCCCTTAAGGCTGTGTATGACTATATATGTGACATATACACAGCATTAAGGTCTCTTGCATTAATGTGAACACATCCAGGCATGTGCTGATAGGTAAAGACACCAGTACAGACAAACAGACATGCCCACATCAAGAAAACATCC
The DNA here is from genome assembly GCF_019279795.1 of Protopterus annectens. Lineage (NCBI taxonomy): Eukaryota > Metazoa > Chordata > Ceratodontiformes > Protopteridae > Protopterus > Protopterus annectens. Next base: position 1,010,203,023 of record NC_056746.1, on the reverse strand, counting down.
ACATGGAGTATGAGCAATGTCATCACTTGACACACACATATAAGGTGATAACATCAAATCACCAGTAAGTGTCAAATGTGTGGAGTTAAACATGTCAGTGGTGTTAGTGTCATGCAGATTTGCAAAGACATATTTGGAATCATAATAAATGTGATACACATGTATGTGCAGCTGTACTTCTGTACTTCTCTATGAGTTACTGTGACCTGTCTCCATCATTATGTCTTCCAGGTATGCCGCATGCCAGGCTCCCACCATGCACCTGCTTGGAGGATGAGGTCCTCATTCCATACCTCCTTGACAACCATGAAACACTCTTCAGCCATGTGCCACAGGATGAACAGCAGTGGGATGCCCAGTGGGATGAACTTCGCAGGAGGGTAAATGATGTTGGAGGCCACAATTGCACTTATCAGCAGGTGCGCCGACACTCCACCGACCTCATTAGATGGGTGAAACAACATGCAAATGCAATCGCCGGGGAGCAAGCTGCAACAGCTGGAGGGCCACTCACCCAGCCCCCACTCACATGTACCAAGGAGCTACTGGCCAACCTGGGGACACCTGCAGAACTCTATCCACAAGCTTTAGCTGGAATTGTGGAGGTGGGTGTCTCACAACCACTGAGCCGGGAGTTGACTGGTAAGTCACTACTGCACATAGAACACAACTATATTTCATATAGTTACATGTGTTACTAGACAATATTTAATGTAACATCATATGCAAGGCATGTATGCACACATGCCACATACTATAGTTTGCTATTCTATGTATGCACAGATGTGCATACTCCATAGTATAGTCTATTGTACTGGCTTATGTGCTAACATGCACATTACACCCTGTAATTATCACACAAGTGTGGATAATGATCTTACTGCTGTGACACTCCTATTTCAGTACTTCTGGCATTTTGCAGTGACAGCAGCCTGTTGCATGTGAGATTGCTATTATTTATCAGGCTTGATAATGCACAGATCATATTAATTGCATGCTGTCTGCCATGTGGCTATTTAACACACGTACACATAATGTATGGTGGTATGACTGTCGCACAATGTAATGTGCTATCTGACATGTCCATGACATTTTGTGGGCTGACTGCAACACTGGTTAACTATCCTGCAAAACATATCTCTCATCCCAAATATACCACCCTTTGTCTGCATAACCCTGTCCTCAGTGGAGCATATGACATCTACGGGTGTATGTCATATGGGACAACACTGACATGTGGAATAGATGCCCATCACAACCATTGGACAAATCATGTTTACACATGGCCATGGAGGATGGCCAGAGACATGAAGCAACACACACAGTAGAAGGGATGTACATGTGTGTTCACCCTGTTGTACATTGGCTCAACATAATACAACTATGGCCTTTGTGTAATGGTGATATTGCAGATGTGACACACTAAAATCATAATGGCCTGTGCACAGCTTGTGTAGGCATGACATCAAACCACCACATAACATGTCTTGAACATCTTGAGTTTGTCACGACATGAAAGCATTCACCTATACAGTATCCAAATACATACATGGGTTGCACAACATACACATACAACCACATCAGGCCACAGATACAGTACATTCACCTTGCTGGTATCAGAAATCACTGTCATGCTTTCTCCTCATGTGTGTGAGGTACACAGATGGCATGTGGGATATGGAGTACTGCTAGGTTAGCCATGTCTGGGCATAGTTGCCAGGTATCAGCAATATGGTCCCAGATGTGCAGGGGTGTCATTTGTATACCCTTTGGTGACCTGTGTCACACATTCCACAGTAGGGTTTAGTGTGTATACACCTCAGTGATGTGGGTCACATTCCACATTAGATATGTATTGTATCTGGACACAGTCATGGCTATGAACTGTGTCTGTAACTCACACTGTATAGCAATAGTGAAGCCACATGATGCCCTGCAATGGCTATGCACATCAGCTCAATGTGCTGTATGTCAATGTATATCTGTAGGGCGGACTGACAGCATTGCGTCAGCTGAAGGTCCATGTTAGTATAACATGTCCCTGCATTGGGACACCATTACCTCACTGTATATTTGAAAGGACACCACTGTGTTAAACATGTATGCATGTCATTCAACACGTCAGCAGAAGACATGTCATACTACATGTCATTGGCAAGATCATATGCCACACATCAGTCTGGTGTACTGTTAACCTGTGCTGGTCTGTGGCACCATTGCAAAGTAGGGACAGCCATGTCAAATGTGTGTACAGCCACATGCACATTGCCTGTAGATTCAGCTCAGGAGTAAGTAGAATAATGTTGAACAGACATGTACTGCTGTGGGGGAGATATGCAAGTTAGGGCTCAGGCAAACATAGTATTCACTCAACATACCCTTCTGCTCATGTCCTCATCACACATAGGGGCAGTGGCCAACACAAAGCATCAGTGGCAGATGTACACAGGTCAGTGATGGTCTGTTAAAATGTGGAGTATGTTGCACAAAACATGGCAGTGCAGTGCAGCAGTGCATAGTGCATGCATTGTGTTGCAGGTTTCGGGTATGACCTACTAACACAAATGGTGCAACACAGGGATGTATGCTAACTACTACTATAATTGTGTAAGGTGCATGCCTTCTGCTATAGCACATGCATGCTGTTATGTGCAACACAGGGATGTATGATAACTACCACTATAATTGTCTAAGCTGAATGCCTTCGGCCATATCACATGCATGTTGTATGCCGTTGGGTGCCATATCATGTGTCTCTGTGTCTGTCTGTGTGTCTATCTGTGTGTCTGTGTGTGTCTGTCTGTTTGTCTGTGTGTCCATGTGTCTGTACTGTGCTGTATAACTTGTAATGTACAGTTCTTGTCTGCCCCCTCACAGGTGTTGAAGTAGGTGTGTTGCCCTCCTGTGGTCCACCTGATGTTAGTGTCTCCACAGACTCTAGCAGTGATGATGAAAGTATGATTGAGGCACAGGCAGGGTTGTCAGGGGCTGAATCTGAGCCATTGATTGCCATTCTACCTGTATCCCCCTCATCCCTGCACACAGTTCTCATGCCTACACATACCCCATCACCAGTGGCCATAAAAGAAGGACAGTTGGCGGGTGGTAGCATGGAACAGGAATGTGTGGAGACTATGGAAGGTGTGCCTGCACACCATGATCCCAGCCAACTGACTGGTGATGTCCCACATAGGCATGTGTCCAGGGCTGCTCGTAGGAGGACTTCTGGCCTACATAACCCTGCAAGACATAGCACATCAGCTGGTGTCACCAGACACATGTTTCAGGCTGTAATGGTGGCACAGGCATGTGCTGAATGGCACAACAGAGAAGGTCTGAGGCTTCAGAGGGCTACTGTCCATTCTTTAACTGACAACATCCAGGCAATTGCAAATGCTCAACATCATCTTGCAGATGTTTTGGCTAGACGATTGGGTGACATGATGGGAGTCCTTGGCTGTGGCATTTCAATCCTTGAGCGCGGAATGCCTGTGCTGGAACATCTGGTGGGAGTGAGCCATCGGGCACATGGACATAGGCCAGCTACATCACCTGTTGAAGGTCTACGTGAACATGCTACATCACATACCTGCTCCCATAGTGGCGGTAGCAGCAGCAGTGCAGCTGGTGCTGTGCTGTCCACACCAGGACACAGCAGGCCACGTGCATGTGGTCCTGGATTGTTCAAACAGGGACACCATTCCAGTGGACATGTATCATCAGACAGTACCCAATCTGGACCTCTACCTGGTAGTGCCCGTGCAACTCCTGGCAGGCGCAGGTCACATGGCCATGGCCAGACACCGCCCTGTACAGTCTGTAGCTGTCAATAATACACCTGTGTAGGCCAGCCACATGCCAGACCTGTGTGCATACATACACACACACACACACACACACACACACACACACACACACACACACACACCAGTAACAAATATAGGGCACCTCAACACACACACGCATAACATCCACACACACCCAATGAGATAAAAGGCCCTAACCCACACACATGATGTCATCCAATGGTGCAGCCTAGGCCTCTGGCAAACATTATCACCCTGTGCATATGATGATATCTGTGCCGCATTCCTGTCATCCACACCATCGGTGCAGGGACATGCTCATATGGTCTGATGCACAGGGTGAACATACTAGGAAGACAATTGTAGATTACCATTGTTGAGTAGTGTTGACAGGCAGCAGACATACCATGTACTACAGTTTTAGAATGTATTTTGTACTTTTGACAGTATGTATCATGTGTAACAACAGTAACTGCATGTTGATCTTGATGTTCTGCTTTCCTCTTTCAGGTGTAATTGCATGTGTCAGGGGATGTGAGTGCTTGCAGTTAGTTTCCCATATGTAAATGTAGACTACTCACAGGTCTGTATGACAATACCTGCATGCACTTTGTAGCTTCCACATCAGAGTTATAATCTCCCAAGTTTCAAACATGTTTACTGATCTAATGATCCAAGAGCATGATAGCTGTGTAGTAAGCTACTGTGGCCAGAGCCATCACATCCATAGTGGGTAACATCACAAGTATAGTTACCTGGAGTGGGGAGGAGGTAAAAGAGTGGTTTAGCAGATGACAAGGATAAAGGCCAGTGGAAAAAGTGGTTTCTCATTGGGAAGCAGTAATACCCTCTCCCATGATAGGATGCAAACACACATACACTCAGGGATTCACAGACACAGTAACACACCCACACACTCAGGGATTCACAGACACATTAACACACACTCTGACACACACACACAGTTGCCAGTTTTGGGATGAGAACACCTGCCTATGTGCAAATCATCATTATAGTACTACACAATTTCAAGATGCACAACAGAGATTACACATGTACAGGTAGTCAGAATTGCCTAAGATCGAGGACATCAACAGGGATACTGGAATGCGGTGAGTGTATGTGAGGAGGGGGGGTTCCTCAGTAGGCTATGTAACAACAAGCCTCACCCCAGGGCATACATGTTTACAGGCAGTTAGAATGCCCTTCTTAGACTGATGACATCAACAGGAATACTAGATTGCATTGAGTGGATGGGGGCAGTGGGTCTTATCATTTCACTATGGTAAAATACAGCCTCACTCTAGGGACCAGACAGCCATACACACACACACACACACACACACACACACACACACACACACACACACACACACACACACACACACACTCACACACACTGTGGCATTCACAAAGATATGCACCTATGTCACACACATACAGACACTTTACATGTGTGAGATTCAAACTCCTGCCTATGTCTTGCTTTCTACACTTCACTCTGTACAGATGTCTACAACAGTGTATAGGAGAGTGAAAAATATTTGGGATGTATTCCCCACCACACGTGACATATATGTACACACACACACACACCCACACATGCCAGTACTGTGAATCAAACACCTGCCTATCTTATGATAGGTATTACAGAGTTATTATTTATTTATTTATTTATTTTACATTTATTGACCGGGCTAGTCTAACTGGATACATGTCCATTTTCAGTAGAGGCCCGGGGAGATAAGCTCCTTGCAAAAAATAACAAAAACATTTTTACTTACAATTATGTTACAAGTTAATACAGAAAGTATCATAGAGGTCTAAATACCTCACATTGCAAAATGCAGGTACAATACAAAAATGCAGGTATAATATATACTATAGTCTGGGGAGATAAGGTCTGGGAAAAGAAGAAATAAATACATTTATATTTACAACGAACATTTCAAGTTAACACAGAAATTATCAAAGAGGGCAGAAATACTTCACAGTGCCAAAGGCAGGTACAATGCAAATTACAGAGAGGGCAGAATACTTTGCAGTGCAATAGGCAGGTACAGTGCAAATTACAGGTAGAATACAGAATGTAACAAAAAATGAGGCATATTGTATAATTATATTAATAAAGAGTTGTCACACTATGAGTAAGCTCAGGGGATGAAAAGAAGGGTTAGGAACAGGAAAAAGGTAATGTGGTAAGTAAGGAAAATAGAACTAGTTATAGGGAAGTAATGGGTAGGCAGTGCCTGTTATGAGTAGAAAAATTATTAGTCAGGATTAGTACAGGGGCATAGCCAATGTGTTCTCAGGAAAAGTTTCAGTCTGTTTTTGAAAAGTGACGTAGAGGAAACTGAGGAAAGTTCACTGGGGAGAAGGTTCCAGGATTTTCCAACAGTATTACTGAAACGAGAATCCCCAGCCCTGTTATTAGATTTAGAGGTGTTTACAAGAAGTTTGTATGATGAGCACAAGGATTTCAGATTATTATAGGGAATGATGAGGGTAGATAGTATAGGAGTATCGGAAGGTTGATAAAGAGTCTTTATGGGCAATGGTTAGTTGGTGGAATTTAAGCAGATTCTGAATTTCTAGCCATCCTAGCTGCTTAAGATTATAGCAGTGGTGGGTTCTAAATGGGTTGCCAGTAGCAAACCTGGCAATGTTATTGTAGGAGATTTCCAGTTTGGTGAGGTTATTTTTAGATAAATTAGTATATATGGGTGAGGCATAGAGGAGTGTAGAGATTAGATGGGTATAAGCAATAGATGTTCTGGCTGTTGGTGAAAGGAAGGGTTTGACAATGTAGAGAGAGCCTAGTTTTTTTGTTAACGGTTTTTATAGTGTTGTTGATATGGATGTCAAAGTTAAAATTGTTGTCTATGGTGATACCAAGTAGTTTGGCAGTTGGGTCAGGAGATATGGGAGGACTTACGAGTAGGATTGAAAAGGAGCAGCTTAGTTTTTGGGGGGTTCAAGAGAAGGCAATGTTGCATAAACCATTGTTCTACTGTGTTAAATACCTTTTGGATAAGGGAGTGAAGTTTGGAAGTGGATGTGGCTGTGCATATAAGTGTAGAATCGTCAGCATATTGAATGAGTGTAGCTTAGGGGATTGCTAGATGAAGTTCATTGATAAATATGGAGAAAAGAAGAGGCCCTAATATAGACCCTTGAGGGACGCCAATGTTAATGGGCAGGTGAGTAGATAGAGTGTTGTGCCAAAGCACTGCCTGTTGTCTGTTATCTAAATAGGATTGGAACCATTTAATAGTGAGTGCATCTAGTGACAGGGATTTGAGGATATTTATAAGTATTTGGTGATTAACCATATCAAATGCCTTGGACAGATCGATAAATAGTGCAGAGGAAAGCATATTGGAGTTTCGTTTTTTGTTAATACAGTCAGTAAAGGAAAGGAGGGCAGTAGTAGTGCTGTGGGAAGGTCTGAAACCATGTTGACAGCTGGAAAGTAAGTTACTTTGGATTAGGTGGTCTAGCAATAGCATATGGATGCATTTTGTCATTAGTTTTGCCAAAGGTGAAAGTAGGGATATGGGACGGTAGTTGGAGATTCAGTAGAGTTTCCGCCTTTATGAAGGGGGATAATATAGGAGACTTTCCAGATGCTTGGGATGTGTCCTTCACTAATGGTTCTATTAATCAGAATGGAAATGGGATAGGCAATGGATTTGGCTGATTTCTGTAGGTATTCAGCAGGTATTTATTTACTTTTAGCCTGCTGAAGGAGAGCATGGTTTAACTTTTTGGATAAGGGAAATAATATATGTTGTAGGGACAGGTTGGAAGAGAAATGGAGGGGGTGGGGTTGTGTTAGAGGTAGGTAAAATGAAGTTATTAGGTGATAGATGACTGGCAAGTGTTTGAATGGCCTCAGTGAAAAAGGTATTGAAGGCATTGGCAGTATGTTTTGGATTCTTCTGGTCTGTGCCTAGTGGGTTAGGTGTAATGGATTAACCTGGGTGTAGTAGTTGGTTAATACTTGCCCAGAATTTTTGTGGGTTATTATGTTTAGTTTGCTGGAACTGTAAGTAGTAGTTTCTTTTATCAGACAGTATAGCATTTTTAGTGTCATTTCTCAGTTGTCTAAAGTTTTGACGATCTGCAGAGTTTTTAGTCATTCACCATTTGGTCCAGTATTTATTTCTGAGGTGGATTTTTTGTTTGGTTTCTTTTGAAAGCCATGGGGTGGATTTAGTTTTAATTCTAATAGAGTGGTTTGCTGCATGGTTATCTAGAATGGCCTGGAATTTGGAATTAAAGTATTTAACAGCTTCCTCCAATGGGAGGTGTTTTAAGGGAGACCAGTTGCATGCTCTGAGTTCACTTTGAAAGAGATTAGGGTTAAAGTTTGGACCTAATATACCTGAAAGTGGCTGGAATGGAGACATTGGTCTTATGCCTGATGATGTAGGTAAGTGAGTGGTCACTAATATCATCAGGGAGGGTTCCAGATTCATATATGTGGGGATGGTTATTTATAAGAATCCAATCCAAGGTACTTTTTTTCTTATTAGGCTTGTTTATCCTGGTAGGGGAGGTAATGGTTTGAGAAAAACCAAATAGGTTTATGTGGGTGGTAGGGTGGCTGCTGCAACAGCAATTCCAATCTATGTTAAAATCGCCTAGGATTATGGTTTCTTGGGGCAGGTTTTGTGATGGCCAGCAGAGGATATTTTCTATGGTGGCATTGTTATTGCCAAGAGGTAGATAGATACAGATAATATAGATGGATTTGAAAGTGTTGAGTTGAAGTTTGGAAATAAGAATTTCAGCAGTAGAATCTACAGGTGGTTTAAAGTCATATGTGGTGATCTGTAGACCTGATTTAAATAGGATAGCAATTCCCCCGCCCTTCTTTGCTACATGGTCAAATCTAAATATATTATATCCGGGTGGGGTGATTTCATTGTCTTTAGTTACAGGCTTTAACCAGGTTTCTGTTAAACAAAAAATGTCAAAAGAGTAGACTTCCAAGAGAGCATGGAGTTGTGAGACTTTATTATTAATGCTACGTATGTTGAAGTGGGCTATAAAGAGTGAGTTTGTTGGTTGAGTAAGGGAATGAGTGTTGAATTGATTGGGATTGTGGAGTTGTGTGGTAGGAAGTGTTTTTGGGCCAGGATTTGGGTGGATGTCTCCATCTTTTAATGAGAGGAGTTGTATTAGAAAGGTAGTAGTTGGGAATCTTCTGTATAGATGTGGAGATTTTCTGGGATTGAGATTGCAATACCTAATGTGGAGTATTCTATGAAATTTTGACAGTAGATAGCTGGGTGTAGATGTTATATTTACATGGTTAGAGTGTATTGGTAGGGAAGAAGAGGTAATTAGCTTATTGGGGTTATGAAGGTGTGGATATAATGAGTGTTCATAGGAGGTAAGTATGTAGGCTAAAAGTAATGGTGGTATAATAAGTAGTAGAAGTAACAGGTGTAAGTGTGTCGGGGTGGATAGTTTATACATTTGGATGGATTATTAGTTTGGTGTCTTGTTGTAGGTATAGGAGTATGGTAGTTGTGGATAGGGAAGAACAAAAATTGGAGGGTGTGGTAGGAGAGATAGGGAGTGGTTAGAGAAGGATGAATAGGAGTGTGTGGCCAATGGTAAGGTTGCCTGAGAGTGATGGGAGGAGGAAAGGGTGTGGGTAATTAGTATAAGAGTAGGACCCCTGGGGGTGGGTGGGAATTGGGGTTAGGGAGGGGAGCGGAGAGAGCCCACAGGGCAAACGGAGTGGGATGAAGCAGGTAGTAAAGCAGCTGGAGAAGAAACATTCAGCAGAGCTGGATACTGAAGGTAAGTTAGATAAGTCAGGAGTGGGTAAGAGCAGAGATAAGTAAGGAGTCTGTGATGGAATAGGTAGTTGTAGACAGTCGTAGTTAAGGGTGAGGAGAGAAGAATTAAGAGGAGGTCTAGGACTTCAGAAATGTTAAGGTAATGAAACAAGAAAACAGAGTTTATGCAGGAGGTGGAGGCTGGGATCAGGGTGCCACCTAGTGGCCGGGTCTTCTATTGCAGGTAAGTTTGAGAGGGAGCTAGCTGGTTATAGAACTGGGAAGTGGAGACTGCAAGTAAAAGGGTTTACTGCAAAGGGTAGGAGGTAAGTGGGTAATAGTGTAGTTAAGAGAGGGAGGTAGAGGCTGCTGGCTGTCCTGGCTTGGAGCGTGCTTTTGAACCCCTAAAGCTTTAGTACAATGGTTTACAATTTTACTGGGAGGTATAGCACTATCGCACGTGCTACAAAGCGTGCTGACTCTTTCCTTTGCCAACTGTACTGATATATGCACAATATATGCACAGGGGAGTTGTTACTGTTACAGGTGTCAAGAAGTTTGCCTTCAGTGTCACCCTTACTGCATTCTATGTGGTGTGTCTTCCCCTTCAATTAACAAAACCATAGCTTAGCAGTTACACAGGTTATTGTAGGAGTGGTTTAACACACCTGTGAGCTGTCTTCAGTAATCATTCATCTGCAAATTAGCCCCACCACTTAGTAGTTATGTCCAAACATCTGTCCATACCTAAAGTACAGCTTACTGTACTTTGAGCATATCATCATATACAGTTGGCAATGTTGAGGCTGCATTGCAACTGCATGATGTACTAAGACAACAGTCACCTTCAAACATCAGACACTGCACATGCATGGAGTCTAAACACACATCAATACATGTATACATATGCAGTCTCCATCAGTAAGTGGACTAGCAGGTCATGAGGATACATTCCATACCTTCCCCACACCATGTGTGAAACCTAGCTGAGCATTACACCATAATGGATGTTGTATTCATGTATTGGTAGGACACACAACCACCTTCACTGAGTAGCTAAGTGTACATTTATGCCAGCAGCACATATCAGCAAGACACACACACACACACAGCAATATTCCATGTCATGATCCCACAAACTGTTGACAGTTCCACTGTGAAGCTAGGGCACTGTAATGGTCAACAGTGAGCACATCATATTTGCCACACATACCTCATGATTACTGGAAGAGTGCCAGCAATGTGCTCTGTTTGAGCTAGGCATTACACTTATTCAAGCATGTGCAACGTCTGTAGCTTGTAAACATCTCACCCCAGCACGTCCTGGCTATTGTGGTAATATGGTTAATGTCCAGACAGCACACAGCATGCATGGCTTGCAATTGTTGACATGGGGAATATGTAGGAGCTGTGGGTCACACATGTCTGTACATGTCATGGACATATCACCTGTAACTACTCAGGAACATACAGAGCATAGCTGTATTTCCCTGAGTCTGTCAATACAGGCCATGTGTCTAGGTCCTATGATCCATTTATTTGGGTATGTTTGTAAGCATTGCATTTAGTGGACATGTCTAATGACATACATGCCACATGGGCTGTTGTATGATATGATAGGTGCCATGGGGTGACCAGTAGAGAGGGAATATTACCTCTGTCAACATACATATCAAACCGTATGTACTGTTAGCATTCAACAGCCATGGACCTATCTTTCATGTGCATGTGTGTAATGAATGTAGCCACCTGAATGTACAAAGGACAACAACAGCTATGGTATTTTCATTTATGTTGTATGAGTGTGGGATGTACATATCCAGGGCAGGTACATCTAGGTCATAGCCAACCATGAGGGTGTTGTTTACTGGTGTACAGCAACAGTCAACTGTGTTAATGCTGACAACATCCGAGGGACCCTGATATGTGTACAACTGACCTGGTTACAAACAGTGGTATTATTGCATTGCATAACACATTATGCAACTGTGTCAGTACATGGGTACTTTGCACAGTTGATGTAGGGCTAGGTACAGTCCACCAGTCGAAGGTTATTTGGTGTTGTACCATACTATTTCATACC
>NC_056746.1:1010136339-1010186339 GCF_019279795.1 Protopterus annectens | reverse complement strand
CTCCCATTGGCATACTGACTGATGTCAGACACATTCACATGCCCTAGCCCATAGAACCTCAGGATAACCCCTATGGTGTATGTAATATATGTGCATTACTGTAGTGTGGCAAACTAAGTAGTTAGGAAGTGCAGCTTGTGTTTTGTAAGTGATGTTCATGATCAGGGGATGGCCCCTGCACATACTGCAGTCCTCCTCTAGCTGATTGCATGTGGAACAGCTGTGGTGACATTCCCATAGCCAATTGCATGGAAACACAGTACAATATCTAAGAACATCGTGTTGGTGTTTGCCCATGACAGTCGCTGTGAGTGGAACCTGGATCTGCTGTTTAGTAAACAGCATCACAAATGAAATTTGGATATTCCTCAAACAACATACACAATGGAAAATAGCCTAAAGACAGGAGGGTGATGTGCCAGACATGACTACAGCATGTAAGGGTAGCTATGCTTCATTCAGACTACTGCCAATTTAACAGGTTGTGTGTGGTAATGGCTAGTCTGCATGTTTTAATAACTGACAAGAAAACTCCCATCTGTAGGGTCATCTGTGGACTAGTCAGTGTGTAGAACCATTTGTTTCTTGTGCTACTCACAGAACACACATCTGTGAACTGCAGAAGCATAGTGTGAGGATTGCAGTCGGTACATGGTGATAGTGATGAGTTACTGCCATCGCATCCCTGATTGGACATACGTCACATGAAAGAGTGGTATGACAGTCACTGCCTGAGGTTATCACAGTGACATGCCAATAATGGGCCACTGTTCATAGCTGCAGTCACAAGTCATCTACATTTTGGACAGATGTCATGCAGTATATATGCATGTGTTGTGGTCCCTCTGCAAATGTATGACATCTGTTGTCTTGGGTTGATGCTAATATCTATGTATGCAGTTATAAGTAATCCTGAATGCTGTTGACTATTACTAAGCCTTATCTGTGTTAAAACTGCAACACCATAGGCTGTATGGGATTGAAGGTCCCAGCAGAACCACCTGTCCCACTTCAGCAGGCCATGGCACCAGGCACCAGCACATCTGGGGCCCAGCCTTGGACCTCCACCTCTGTTGGCTCTGCACCACCTTCTGGTGGAACTGCCACTGAGGATGGGGCTTGCCTCCCCCCGGGAGCAGGTCCAGACAGGAACCTGTCAGCCATTGTACAGTCCAGGCCATGGTGCGTAGGGGGGGTCAATAAGGGGTTTCGAGGCCAGCTATGCCAGCTCGATGGCAGAGTGGCACATTTAGAGGGTGAGCCTGCCCCTCTTAGACAGCCCCCAGCACAGCCACCTTTGCAGCTGTGAAGGTGCAGTGGTGGCTACCCATGGGTGGGGACCTCCATCCCACTGTTTCCATTTGGGGGCTCATGGGCTTGTGACTGCCAAACACCCCTCCCTGTCCAAGGTGTATCCCCCCCACATGTGTCATATACCACCCCTGTATGCTGTTTTGTCTGTCTTTTCTGTCATCCAACCCAAACTATCCTCCATGAGCATACCTACTCTCCTTCCCCAACATCCCACTCTCACCTTACGAAAATGGAAACAAACGGCCAATCTGTACCCAGAACAACTTTTGACCCATACATAGCTGTCCATTTCACACACATGACCACTGAACAGATCTAACCTTTTTAATTTGCATCACAACATACTACTGTTGTCCTCACCCCTCTCTCAGGCACACGATCCTGGTATGCACATGATGCAGATGACTCCATTATACACACAACACTACCAGTCCCTCTATGGTTACCCCATTTAACTTTTTAATGATGATGATGTTGCACACAGCACCTTGAAAGAGTACTGTTCTCACATAATGATTGGACAGTAACTGTTTTGTTAACATAAATAAAATGCTCAAAGTAATGTATCTGGGCAATGTACAAATGTTTGCGTGTATTAATGACACATGTCTGTCTGAGGGAGTCTTGATATTACATAGGTCAACACCACTACATAATACAGGAGATGCTGATGTTTCTCTTTTCATTCTTTTTTAATGCTTTGTTGTCACATGGTAAGTTCTTGATATATCTATATATGTATGTATATATATCTGGACATAAACACACACACATACATCTCCATAAAGAAATACATTTCCTATACTGTTGAATGACTGTGCTGGATGATATGTTTGTGATAACACCCAATGTCTGTATATCTGTCATAGCTTAATGATAAATCACATTGGCTGTAGTGTGCAGAGTCCTAGTTTTGAGCCTTGCAGAGGCCGTTTATTTTGTTGCTGGGCAGAACAAGGGCCATTGGATACGGAGTGATTAAGGCACTTTTAAGCAGTTGTGAGTGGGTGTGCACGGCTTTTTGTTGAGCTAAGCAATGCTAACCTCTAGTTAAAGTTTCTTATACTCAGTTAGCCTCTACATTGCTTCACCAGTGTGGTACTCGCATACCGGTGGCCAAACAGGCTTACACCCGCTTGCTCCCACACTTGCAAATGCACTGCATTTGGTGTTTGCATCAGACACTCACACCCCTGGGTGGGGGTGAAGATTACAATAATACCTTGTGATGCCTATTACATCGGCTTACATGGCTACAGTGGGGTGTTGTGATCATGTGTTCGTAGGTGTCGTGTAGTGGGTTATGCAATGAAAGATATGGTTATACCGTACTTAGCCATATAAACTGGACTGTGCTGCGGTGGGACCCATATCAGGAATGGCTGCCCATTAGGCGTAAGCATGCTGGTTGATGGTACAGAATCCATGGCCTGTCCAGAGTTTGCTTCATACTATTAGTGTGTTCCTCTTACAATCTGCACCTGTCTGGCAAATACCTGGGAACTGACACCATTAAATACAGACAAGTAATTGGGTTTAGGACCCCACATCCTTCAGCCAAGTCATGCTAATGCATAACCTATTATTCTATCAGCTTTCTAAAGTTGTAAGTGGAATATGTGCTTTCTGTATCTATTTGTTCCTCCAATGGTTTATGTTCTGTCCAGTGGTTTTGCTCTTAGGGATTGAGAGGTATGGGCATAAGCTCTGCCCATTTCGGAATATTACTTACATCCTCGGGGCGGTCCAAATACAACTGTGCCAGCCAACACCTGCACGCCTAGGCCCATAATTGCATACCCATAGTTCCCCCACCTGCCCCTCCTCTACAGCACTCATCCTTACTGTGGGTGCAGGTGGGGTCCAACCACACCACTACACACTGCCCACTCTCCATGTGTCAGGACCCATGTTGTACATTGTGTCGACTAATGGGTCATCAGGCTTGCATAACCTACTGGTATGTGTACGTATACAGCCTGGTTGGATGAATCATTACAGGGACTGACTCCGATGATGATTAATTTTTGGGGTGTCCTACAAGGGACATTGATGTCTTTGTTTCAAGATTAGACTTGGCGGGTCTCTCCCACTGGTAGTATCCTGCCTGTGGTCTGGGAAGCAGTGGTGTGTTTACTTGTATCATTTGTTTGTATGTTTCACCTGTCTAGGTTAGGGTGGTTGATGCTACGTGTTACACATTTGTTGATTGGACCCCTCACCCCCATTTGCATGACCTGTGAACATATGTAATTCATAACTGCTGTATCATATCCTAGCTATTTACATGTGTATATTTACACACACACACACACACACACACACACACACACACACATATCTACATTACTATATACAGATATATCTGTATATGCATCCATACATGTATATATTTATATATTGCTGTCTATGTATATCTAACAACATATGGGTGTATAGGTGTCTGAATATGTACATATCTATATGTGGGTATGTATATGTATTCTGACTCTGTATGTATACATTTGTACTATGGAGAGGAAGAGGTATATCTCCATGTATGGGTAGATATACACACACATTCCTCTACATATATACATCTACATCTGGTTATTCCATTCTTTGCCATGTAGATTAGACTTTGCTGCAGTGGGACTCATACCGGATGTGGCTGCTCGTAGGGCGACGCCTCTGCCCAATGAACACTTTTGCTCATATTCCTGGGACTGCCCATATAGACCCACATCAGCCAACACCTGCACACCTAGACCCATAACTAGCTACCCATAGTTCCCCCAACAGTACCTCCTCTACAGCACCCATCCTTCCTCTGGGTGCAGGCCAGGTCTGAACACATGACTAAACGCTGCCCACTCTCCACTTCATGGGACCCATGTCATATTTTGTCTCAACCCATGGGTCATCAGGCTTTCCCACCCTTGTATTCTGGGTATGTACCCACCCCAGCCAGAATGGTCATTGTATCAGCTTCCTTTGGTTATATGTCAATTTTTGGGGCATCCCGCAAGGGACGCTCCTGTCTGTGTTCCAAGATTAGATTTCACGGGTGCACTCTGTACCCCCCCGGTTCTATCCTGCCTGTGGTCTGGGGAACAGTGGACTATTTACATTGTTTGTGGGTTTGTGTGTATGTTTTCTCTGTCTGGCTGGGGGGGGTCATGCTACGTGTTACATGTTTCTTGCTTGGGCCCCTCACTTCCATTGGCATAACCTGTGAACATATGTCATTCTTGCGTGCTGCTTCCTATCATAGCTGCATATCTGTGTATATCTCCACACGCACACACACACACACACACACACACACACACACACACACACACACACACACACAGATATATATATATATATATATATATATATATATATATATATATATATATATATATCCAGCACTTTACTACAACAAATAAATCCAAACAGCCATGGTAAAAGAAGTATTTATTTAGGCATAGCCTGCTCAACACAGACAGGTGGCCAGTTTCATAAATACTTCTTTTACCATGGCTGTTTGGATTTATTTGTTGTAGTAAAGTGCTGGATTTTCTTTTAGGATGCATTACTTGGATTCCGTGCACTTATAGAGACGTTACGTGCACTTGGCGTTTTTGAATTATATATATATATATATATATATATATATATATATATATATATATATATATATATATATATATATATATATATATATATATATATATATATATATATATATATATGTCTGCAACCTCTGGTTACAGTTTCTTACACTCAGTTAGCTTCTACTTTGCTTAATCTATGTAGGCAATGCATACCCAATCGCAAATGCACTTAAACATGCTTACTGGTTCTTATATATGCTTACTACTGCTTATTTATACTTAAACCGCTACACTACTGCCATGCTGCTTCATTTGCATATATACCCATATACCCATGGATCCTAGTTCCCCAAACACCCACCCCAGCACTTCACTGACACAGTAGTCATCCATTCTCCAGTTGGATACACGGTGTATCCACACCACTACACATTGGTCACTCCCTACTCCTGTAGACCCATCCCATGGGTTGATTCACTCCATGTATCCTCAGACATCCCAAACCTTTAGTCCACAAACATTGGTGAAATGCGTGACCAATAGGACACTATTCACAATTTTTGGGTTGTCCCACCTGGGACACACATGTCTTTACTTCAAGATTAGACTCTATACTTCATTACATCATTACTCCCATTAACAAGGCACTACAATAAATTAATAACTATGACTATGTGGTAACGCACACATTACACATGAGAGCTAGTAATGTATGAGTTCGGCAACATTATATTACAAATAGGACCGGTTTAGTGATTGGCATTGCCGTAGCAAGCAGATCACAGGAATTATTCCACTATTTCATAGTGAGAAAGTCCTCACAATTTATTTTTTGATAACAGCACTGACTTTGGACAAAGTACACACTTCTGCATTTTTGCAGATTCGTCCCTTCCCTCTTATGCACAACCTATTATTCTATCTACTATCGAGGTTTGTAGGGGCACTTTCATGTTATTTATGTCTACAAAAGGAATGCATGTGTTACAGTCAATGTACTTCTACATATACATGTATGCATGTGTGTATGCATATATACTTATAATGAACTCGCTGACCTCCATGAGGCTGTCCAATTAGAACCAGGCCATCCAACCCTAACATGCCTGGATCCATAATTTCATACCCATGGTTCCTCCACCCCACCCGAGTTCGACATACATGCAAACCATCCATTCTCTGGTTGCTATCACAGCCATAACACACCTCCACACATTGCCCTCTCCCCAGCATTAGGGACCCTACATGTATGTTTTCCCAACCCATGTATCATCAGTCTCTCCCACCATTTGGTCCTTGAACATACCTGCCCTTGCTTGTGTAATGGTCGGAAGTCCACACCGCCTAGCAATTTTTGGGTAGTCCCACCAGGGACGACCCTGTGATTGTTTGTAAAGTAGACTTAGCAGATCAACAGTGTTGCTTCCACTGGCAGTGTCCTGCCTGTGGTGTGAGTAGCAGTGATTTGCTCACCCCTGCCCAGCTTGATATGACATAAGCTGACAGCACTAAATAATACTGGGGCTGCTGTTGATTTCCTTCTCATTCTTTTTGTATGCTTTATTGTCATGATCATTCTTTATATATATATATATATATATATCTATATATATATATATATATATATATATATATATATATATATATTATATATCTGTACATACACATGCACATACAGCTACATAATTATATACATTTCCTATGCCGTTGCATGACTGTACTGGATGATATGTTTGTGTTAACATCAGATTTATGTATATCTGCCATAGCTTAGTGGTAAATTACATTGGCTGTGGTGTGCAGGGTTCTGGGTTTGACCTTTGCAGAGACCATTTATTTTGTTGCTGCCAGAACAAGGGCCATTGGATACAGAGTGGTTAAAGCACTTTTAAGCAGTTGTGAGCAGGTGTGTGCATGTTTGTGTGATGGTAGGCTGTGTTATCTTCCAATTACAGTTTGTTAAATTTGGTTAGCTTCTACTATGCTTAATGTGTGTGGGCACTGCTTACACCAGCGCAAATGCACTTAGACTTGCTTACTTCTACTTATATATGTTTACTACTGCTTATTTGTGCTTACATCTGTTTACTAGTGCCTTATTCATTATGACACTACCATTTCAATTGAATGACATTAGTTAAACATTTCATGCAGTACTCCAGTTCACATTTACATGTTATTATGTAGGTTATACAGTAAAAGGATGTATAAATATGTTCATATGCACATTCCAAATGGAAAATGATATGTGCTATTGTGGGACTCTAATCGTGCATGCCTGTTCATTAGGTGAATGCGCTAACCACTACACTATTGACGTTAACGTTGATTCTGCATGTTATTATCTATTTGAATGATTTTGATGTGTAAGCTACACTAAGCAGAGGCCAATGACACGCAAACACGCTGCGCTTTGCTTACACTTTCAATAATGAAGCAATACGAATGTAAAATAGGGACACGGGAATCTAATTGTGATAGTTCTAGGGATGGGTCTCAACATTCCACTACGTGCTTGTTTGTTTACAACTTTGATTTTATTTCAGTGTTTGTGGACACTCTTGTATGCTTAGCATACATTTCAGTATCCACGGACGCTGAATCATTTGCTTACTATTAGAGGTGGGCTCTAATTGTAAGCATTGTAGGTTGTGCAACTGTGGGGGCATGTTTAAGCCTCCATTAGAGCACTTAAACATGCCCCCTGCACTATCACACATTTCCTGTGCACATCGAGGGTGCGGCAGCACCCCCTCATAAATATTCATATGGTGCTGCTGCACCATCTGTAAGGAGGATGCTTGGCACAAGATTAAAACCATACTTGTGCCAAGATTCATGAATCCCAGGGTTTGTCTTGTATGTTCTTTGATCTGTAGAGCTCAGAGTCATTTGGACTGGGCTATCACATTCTTTCTATTACTAGAGTGTACATGTGAAATGTCTTTTATTGTTGTAGTTTCCTGAGCAGGTGTTAGATTGTTAAATATTGTAACCTGTTGGCCTGGGAACTCCAGACTAAGTGCCAACATTATGTAATGTGTATACTGGGAAACCATAAGTCTCAAAATGATATAATCTGGGAGGGCCTAGCAGAGATGTTTGTGAGTGATCTTAAAAACTATTGCTGAGAGAGAGCGACTGTAAGCATTTTGATCTTGATATCCAACTCTCAACACTGCCTTATGCTCTCTTTATGAAAGTAAGTTACTTTAGAAGTATGTATTCTTGTAGAATTGTTTTTTTCTGTTATATCAGAACTTTCCTACTGTATTGTTTTAAGTTTCGGTGCGATCTCTGAACTCTTGGATAACACTGTGGTGCAGTAGTATTGTCTTATGTTTTAAATTATTTATTATTAAATATTTAAAAAAAACATTTACCTGTGACTGGTTTATGTAGAGTTAAGTTAAAGCTCTGGAGTACATTGCATATTTATAGAGTTTATTGTACAAGGCCACTCTAATAAGCCTTAGACTGATTAGTCACACTTACCAATTGGATAATAATATTGCACAGTAATAATTGGATACCCTTTTAAGGGTCTTTGAGTAGCTGATAATTATTAGCTGATGGTGGCAGTAATTACTACCGTATAGTCTGGGTAATTTGTGTCAGCCTTTCCCAGGAGTGTCTGTGAAGTTGTATAAATACTTATCTCAAAGTGTATGTGGTGTGTCAGCTACCTGGGCATGGACACGAAGCACTGGTGGAACAGATAAGATACTGGAGGTTAGCTTGCCAGCTAAGCTGCTGAGATTTGTACCCTATAGCTGTGCCAGTGGGGAGTCTTATTGGGGACCTGGAGAGCAAGGGAGCAACCGGCCCCAGACTGTCTGTGATCTCTGTGTGCACTTAACAGAAATTGGACTTTACTGTGTGTATTTGTTATCCTTTCCTCTTATATGAGACACCCTCCCTGGTGTTGGTGGTAAGGATTGAGGCTCCTTGATTGCTGGACCAGGGCATGGCCATTACATTGTGGTGGCTGTGGTGGGAGACACTTCACATACTAATTGGCTTGTAGTGGTGTGGGTAGAGTGAATCCTGTAGCTTATGTACAGTGATACCTGATGGTGTTTTGTACTCTAATTCAGCCATGTAGTGAATACTCAGAGTTCAGATCACAATTGTTTTATTTCTTTTGTTAGCTAAGTTAGTCAGGTTGAGCAGGCAGCATGTCAGCACAGGAGTATGGAAAGCTGACAAGGAGCCAGCTGGTGGAAATGTGCCAGGCTAGGGGACTGGTGCATGGAAACCTGACTAAGGCAGACCTGATTGCAGCCTTAGTTACAGCTGCATCAGAAAACAGCATCCAGGAGGACAACCAGACTGGCAGTGGGGATACAATATCCTTGGAGAGTGGACATCTCAACCTTTCTGCAAAGGACAGTCAGACTGGCGGTGGAGATACAATATCCTCAGGGAATGGACAGATCAACCTTTCTGTAGTGGACTTAAAAATCGAGCTGGAGCTAAAAAGACTTAAGTTGGAGGTAGAAGCTGAAGAAAAAGAGCATCAGAGGAAGCATGAGAGGGAAATGCTGACTCTTCACCAGAGTCATTGAGGTAATGGGGAAGGGAGTAATTGGACCCCAGAAGCACAACAGGTCAGTACATTTCTTCTGCAATTTAAAGAGAGAAATCATTTTGATAGTTTCATTCATATGTTTGAGGGGGTATACAAACAGTATAGTGTTGACCAAAGGCTCTGTATATGGTTCCTGACCCCCTTACTCCATGAGAAAGCTGTAACTTGTATATTACAAATGCCTGACTTGCCTGACTCTGTCTGTTTTGATTATACTGCTGTAAAAATGTCTTTTAGAATGTTTTAAGCTAACACCTGAAATGTATAGGAAAAAGTTTTGTGAGCATAGATGCAAGGCAGATGAAAATCTATGTGAATATGTTGCTGAACTGAGCACTTATTTTCATAGCTGGGTGAGTGGATGTCAGGTCACCACATTTGAAGGGCTGGCAGATCTTTTGGTGAGGGAACAAGCCCTTAGCACTTTGCCTGAGGACATGAGGATCTGGTTAGCTGATAGACAATGTGCCACTTCAGATGAGATGGGGAAGAAGGGAGAGCTATATCTGGCCAGCAGGGCAGCCCTGCACATGAAGGGGACCCCCAGTACTGCTCATGGGTCTAAATGAACCCATGGTGAGCAGCACAGACTTCCCCAACAGAATCTGCCAGTAGCAGGGGAAGCCACTAGTCCAGGTACACGTGCAGGACCTAGGGTGAAATGCTTTGAATGCAACCAGTGGGGCCATGTGGCATACAGATGTCCAGGGAGGCAAGGTGGGAAATCAAAGGTGAGGGAACCAGTAAGGGGGAAAGACAAAATGTCAATGGTAGGTTGTCCTGAGACAAGAGGGGTACTAAACTACCATCCTGCAGAAAATTCTTCTATTTTGCCCAACTAATATCTAATGGCTTATCATTTAGACTAAAATAAGTTACCATTCCTCTCTTTTCATCCCATATCAGACCAATTTTTGAGTCCAATGCCACTTTGGTATGCATTTCTCTAAACACATTATACAGCTCAAAAGACCACAGACGTTTCTAACCAAAAATAGATTACAGACCTTATACGAGTTTGACTCTTAGCTACCAAAACAGATTTGAATCCCTGTCCTTATACTTTTTGTCTTATAGACACATCCATGGTGTTTATGTTAAGTATTTAGGGCCATAAAGGACCTTGGCCTCCTTACTCTCTTAAACTTTCATAAAACAGCACCACAATCAATCAATGGAGTATAGTGGTATAACAGATTCAACACTCAACTTAGATCCCCTTTCTGGAATAAACTACATATACATATTAAACAGAATGAAGCTTTCTTCATGACAAGATTGGTAGTCACTAATTTTCTCTGGAATTATCTTTTTCTTCACCCTTATGGATATTGGAAATTTCATATGAGGTTGTGTGCTATCAAGGCTTTAATGGTCTTTGACCTGATCTGCCTTGTAGATCCTATGTTCTTATGATTTCTATCATTTGAGGATATATTCTCTGCCTGAATAAGTACTTCTCAGCTTAAATTGCCATGTGTTGTAAACTCTTATAACAATCTGTGAACACTTCATTATCTATTTCCATTAAATACCCATTTTCCTACATTAAAACTAGAGTTAATTTTTTGCCAATCTCCTTATTTATCCTGATTTTCTTCACACAGTGACCCTTTCACATTTTCTACATACATCCTACAGTTGTGCTTGTTAGAGCAGGTTTAATAAAAAGTTCAATGTGGCAGTTTAACTAGCTGTGAAATGTATGCAGTATTCTGCTTAGTCTTCACCGGTGAGACACCAGCTCTGAATGTGCACATTGATCAGCTTTAAGCAAATCATACTAAGTTGACCAGATAGTATGGGGCACCACCAAGACACGCAAGTGCTCAAATGCCTGGTGAGGAAAAAACTGTTATTTTTATTTTGTCTATGTTGACTGGGTTAGTGCCACTAGTCTAGTGGCCTCTTTCTGGGGGAGACCTGAGGTGGCATTTATACTACTAAAAGAAATTAGTCCAGAGCACTGGGGAACTTCCCTACTCTTTGATAGGGACTCTGGCATCTTTTATATCCACCAGAGTTGCCACCAACTCAAGCAATTGAGACCTCAGTTTAGCATCTCATCTGAAGAACAACACACTCAGAAGAGCAGCATACACCCCCATAATGCACTGCAGTGTCAACAATCCAATGGTGTGAGAATAGAGCCTATACTTTCTACACCAAAGACGAGTGTGCCACCTGTTGTACCAGCAATACAACACAATGTACATAAATACAGAGATACAGACACACACACACACACACACACACACACACACACACACACACACACACACACACACACACACACACATGCACACACATGTGTGTCACAAGAGCAATTCGCACTTGACTCATCAGTTTACTAACTGTCTTGGATTCTTGGCTGCCAAATAAATAAATATAGCAATTATAATTAGACTAATTTCCATTATGGTAGAGACCAGCCAAACTGGGGATCTGTCCCACATGGTCCGTAGGGTAAAACTAAACTGTCTCACAATGCTGTCTCCCACATGGGGCAATGCAAAACCCACCATCACAAATTCTTATTTCTGGGGTTTCGTGTTACCACTCATCAAGTAGAATATGAAACAGTTTGACTAACATTCAAGTGTAAACACTTTAAAGAATTACAAGAGTTAGAAATTATCCATATTGTCATTTTTTACCTATAAGGATCTCAGCATGGTAGAATATTCAAACATAGGTCCAAGACTGTAAAGCAGTAGTAACCATGTTTAATTCATCATAAAGTAAAGTTTTGAGTAATAGTTATTAAGTTAAACAAACTCTGCAACAGAAGCTGTAATGGTTCTGAGCTAAAATCAACTTTGAATAACATGACTGGAGGCTAATTTTCTGTCAGGTCTGGTTGACAAAATGCCTGGGTGAGGCTTAAAACTAACTTCCTGCTTATGCAAATGTTCCAGAAAATCAGGCTATATACTACAGGTCTTAAAAAGAAAGATAAATAGAAAGAATAAATGGTGTAGGTGAAATATATCAGGTGGCAGAGATTCAAAGTTATTTGAATAACTACATGTTAAGCACAAAACTGACCTGTGCATGTTCATTAGTTACACCTTTGCAAAACACTGATTACACTTTTTATTACAGCTGACACATTTGGAAAGGTGCTGATTTTTTTTTTTTTAACCTGGAAACAGCAGCTGACATAGAAGAATGATTAGTGTATCCTTCATCTGACACAGCACAAACCACAAACAAGAGTGCCTGACAAGGACTGAAGTGCAAAATCACATCACTTCAACTAATTGTGATGAAGCTCAAATTATGCAAGATATCTCATAAAGAGTTTATTTTATGGGAGGGAATGAAGCATCTTCTTATTAATCTGATCAGTACAGTACATACCAAATAAGGTTTAAACCAAAAAGCACATAATTTCACTGGAAATACATATAGGATCAAAGCAGAGATACTTTAGCAATGGCATTTATAAAACATCCCTTGATAAAAGTATCATGTAAAAATATGGAAACTATTCATTCAGAAGATACAAATGATACAGTTAACTAGCTTTTCCATACAAAAGAATTGTGTATTTATTTTTGCAAGTGGTCATGACTGCCTTAACGGTTTAAATAGTATTAAAATGTTATACACCCTTTGTGGCCCATCATTGTTAAAAGTTTTGATTTTTTTTTTTCTTTTCAGAAAGGTCACTGTAACAGTAGAGGAGAACATTGGATTTGGCCCCTTATGCTAACAGGGACTACCAAAGCTTTACACCCAATTCTCAAAGGTGAATTAAGCTTGCAAAGCCAAATTCAGGATTGTACATTATTGAGATTCATCAATGAATAAAGATGAATTACAGCAGAAGTCCAGAGAAATCAAGGGTATTCTTGGCAAAGCAGAAGCTACATGTGTATGTGGGAGCTAGATATTGCAGGCCATAACTTATTCAACAGGAAGATGGTACTTGATACAGGACAGACTCACAGAAAAACAGATCCATTGCCGGAACACCCAGACCTGCAAAACAGTTAGAGCTGTGGCTCTTGGCCACTTTGGGCAAACTCAGCAGGCCCAATGAGTCCCAGAAGAGGTTTTCGCTATACAAGGAATGGGTAATGAGAGTCATTACCCTAGAATGCCATAATATCTTATTATTTATTCAAATGTAATAATAGTCACAGTCATTCAACAGCTCAGAAGTGTAACTCTGTAGTTATATAATCTTGGAGAAATGATGAAGGTCCTCAAACAAGCAAGGATTGAATTTAGATTCAACATAACATAAAATCTTCCACACAAAAGTAACATACTATATTACAAAAAAAGACTTCTGGAATCCAATCTATAATGGGAAGAGATGCCATTACTTTATAAAAAGCCTGATATTTATAACATTAGGGGTTGGTGTAAAGAAAGAGATGAAACAAAAAGTAAAAAATACTATTGTTATGCTGATGCATAAAAAAGAAAAAAAGGAAACTCAGGTAAAATACAGCTCCATTGAGAAGGAAAAATAATTAGACATTTCTCTTAACAAGGCATAACAAAAAATGCCCAAACCACTCATAAGAATGTGCAAGCCTTCCAGCTCAGTAAAACTGATCAAGTAATGACATAATATATTTTAAAGATCTTTATTACCCAATTTTGCAGAACAAAAAATAATCTCAACAAATACGGACAACCGTCTCCCCACCATCAACATTTTCTTTCTTTTTCTTCTTATCAGTAAACCAAAAGTAGAGATCATTTCTAGTTTTTGTATCTCTCATCTTATGACAATCCTGATCTCCATTACATTAGGTGTAGGACATAAATAAGTTTCAAACCAAAAGGTAAACAACTTCCACAGCAAATGCTTATAGTACTAAACATAACAGACCATAGCAGGAGATAGTGTCATGTGAAAAAGAAAACAAGAATTATACACCTCCCTTGATAAGAATATCATAATTGATATGCAACTCCCCTTTAGGATATGCAAAGTGTTCCAACCTATTGGCTTTTGAATACACAAAGACCCTTTACTCATTTTAGAGGACTTTATTAATGCATTCAGGCCAATAGAGTAGGATTTCAGTAGCTACAGATGTGGCATATTTATCACTTTTCAGGATTATTAGCAGAGTTCCAATAAACAGTCAATTTATGATAAGCCTGGCCTCCCTTACTTAGGGATTAGTTGCAAGTAATGTTCAACCCAAACAAAGCAAACAAGGCTCACAGCAAATGCATACAGGAATGGACCAAAGAGATCATAGCCAGTTAACGTGCCATCCGAAAAAAAATACACAAATCTTTCTTGATGAGGGCCTCATGAGAACTATAGAAACAACTTCTTAAGGGCATGCAAGTGTTCTTGCTTAATGGCATTTAAGTACACTAGGGGCTCTTTACTTATTTTTAATGGCATGAATTAATATATCCAAACTGCAATATATGTAGACATGACTCCCTTTCTAATACTTGACAGTAGAGCATAACTGGGAGATCAGTCTTTTCTTTGAAATAGTCAGATTTCAAAAAGCCTGACTTCCACTGCATTAGGCTGGGTGACAAAAAAGTTCAAACTAAAAAAAGGATAGAAGTCCTACAGCAAATGCATAAAAGTACAAACCAGATAAACCCTGACAAAATTGAGTGGCAGCTTAAAAACAAAGGACAAAATCCAGATGTTAAAGGACATGATAAAAACATACAAGTGTTTCAGTTCAATGTCTTTCAAAGACACTATGACCCTTTACTGCCAGAAAGGCTAAACTCGACTAATTCCAGACATTCATTTTTTTGTACTATTTTTGGCTGGTATGTACAGCATAGGTAGGCAGTCCAACTATTCTGTAAAACTCTCAGCTTATAGAAGGCTGGGATATACACCACCTTGGGGTGAGTCCCAGATAAGACTCAAACCAAGAATCAAAAGTCCCACTGCAAATGAACTTACTGTCAAATTAGATAAATGCAAGCAAAACACTGTCTGTAGGATGCAATAACCTATCTGTAGGTTCCATGCAGAGCCTATAAGGAGTGTATTTACTTAAGCGATACTGAGCATCGCACAATCTCACGCCATAAATATTAATGATGTGCAGAGTGCAAGGTTTCTTGGCTTGCCCCAGTGTTACTCCCCTCAAAATTTGTATAGTGAATGTGGATCTTTCCAGGACAGAGGGCAAGCATGCATTTTCTAAAAGATATGAATTACGGTACAGAAATGTATATGTCATTATATAGTGACTGCAATCTTCAGTGATTTTACAATAAACCACCCATTTTACAAGGAACAGGTCAAATATATGATGCAAATATCTGGACATTCTGCAAAACTGTGGACAGTACACTGTTTGTGTTTTAATACATTTTTTATCTGTTTTTTAATTTTTTTTTGCCAGTGCTTGAGCAATGTCCCGCTTGGTGCAAACATGTTTAGTTATGCTCAGCTGGTTTGTGCAAAGTGAAGCAACTCACAAGCTGGAGGAACGGCCATCCCAGGTTATAGACAGGACCCAGTCAGCCACACATATGAATGGTATGCATTCAATTAATAATAATGTGCATTGAGCAACCATGGTAATTAGTGTTCCGCTACTATTAACAGCAAGAACCTTACAACAACTACTGAGATAGCAGGTATCATGTCACTAATCCCATGGCAGCAGGTGTTAAGTGTAGGGGTGGGGTGCAGATGGTACTGGGTTCTACTACAGGGTGTGCAAGTTTTGTTTTAGTGTTGTGTGATTGCAGATTATAGCAATGAAGTGCAAGATACGCAACTGTTTTTTTTTCACCCTTCTTGTTAGCTGTAAGTGTAGGAGAACATATGTGTATAAATATATATATATATATATATATATATATATATACCTAATCAGCTTGAAATCACATTGTTCGCTACTGTTGCACATTACTTACTATCATGTAAACACATTGCCTGGCATTGCACACCCTGCCTACCATGTTTGTACGATGGGAAGTGGTGTGCAACATTTTCAAATGTTGCAAATCCAAATTGTGCACACTTTCAGTAAGCACGAGACATGCAATAGACAGGAAACAGCACCATATAAACTGCATTTGATGGGAAATACTCATTGGATATTAAGCTTGAACTATGGCAGGCATGTCTGGAATTGCTGGGGAGGGTGTGCACTTTTAGGCACAGTGTTGGAGTGTCCAGGTGCCCAAGATTTTTATTGGACCCCTAGTTAGGAAGCATGGGCCCAGGTTGCTGCAGCAGGATTATTCCAGCTCAGAATATAAATCTGAAGCCTGGAATAGTGTTGCCAGGGCCTTAACCAGTGCAACATGTATCCCCTGCACAGGTGTAGATATCATTCTGATGACCTCTGGAGGAGGAAGCAGGACATCTTTCAGCTTTGGATTGGAGAATGTAGGGCAGGGGACACCCCACAGATGTTTAAGTATCAATTTCAGTGAGTAACTGTAAGAGTTAAAAGCTGAATACAGTCAAGTCTGGTATTCATAATGGTGTTCTGGTCTGTTTTTTTTCACAGCTGCTGAGGAGAGAGTCTTGAATGTTTAATCCCATGCCACACAGCTAGTAAGGATGTTAGAAGCATGTGGTATGTATGCATCAGTACAGCATTCTGTGTAAATAATATTTTAATAATAATAATAATAATAACAATTTCTATAGTCATTTTGTAGTATCAAAAGTTAAGGACTGCACAGCTGACATTTAATAGAGTTGTATCAAATTGAGCATGTATATCCCAACTGTAAAAGGAATTATGCATTTGCCTTAGTCTGTAGCACAAAGCTCTGGTGCCATATTCTCAAATCACAGTGGGCATGCATTTGTAAACTGTAAAAGGAAAAGTATGCATATTGTAGTCTGTAGGGTAAAAGAACAGTACATTATTTTAGAGCAGTCATCGGTTGTGGGTTCAAACCTCACACTTTTTTTCATCATTATTGGAATGCAACTTCATTTCTCTGTACCAGTGGCACAAATGACCTTCTGTAATCTGTAATCAGTATAAGTGGAACATGCATATGTGTAATATATTCACACATCAAGGACTGGTGGCTACAGTCTGTACTATAGTATGCCTCTATTATAAACTGGGTAGTCTTAAAAGTAAGGAAGAAACTTGTTAGGAGCTTATAGTGTTAAACATAAAGGTAACAGATTAGAGTCAAATAATTGTATCAATACTTTGTATGTCACATATGAAGTTACTAAAGTTCTTCCTTTTTTCTCACACCCAACCCTTTTTTCTCTCTCTTTTTTGTGTTTATTATTTTCTTTTTTTGGGGGGGGGTGGTATTATTTTCTTTCTTTTTTATGTGTGTTTACTTTTTTATTTTTTGTTTTTTCCCACAGCAGAGCAGGGTATTGTCCCATAGGCTCCATCTGCCCCACTCCATTGGCTACAGCACTGCTGCCCAGCACATCTGGTGCAGTACTTGGTAGCACCCCCTCTGCTGCCCATGCACTTCCTGGTGCCTCAGGCAATTCTGACCCAGAGGATAGGCCTGTGTTTCCCTCTAGGTACAGTGGTGGGGGGGGGATAGATGGTGTGTAGGACTGTGCACCGCACTGTTGGTGCACACCTACACCTGATGGAGCACCTGCTCTCCATCCTAATGCAGAGCACCCAAAGGAGGTGCAGATGTTGGGCAATGCAGCCAGTGGCACAGTGAGGTGACAGTGATGACAGTCCACTGGGTGAGGACTAGATTCTCACTGCCAACTGCCTCACCATGCATGGGACCAAGATTTCTCATTCTTCTCCCCATCTATGGTGTTCACCCACCTCATGTGCCCTTAACCATCCTTGTCTCTTGTCTTGTTTGCCTTATCTGTCTGCAATTGCTTCCTCACCTGCCCAACATACCTCACTGTGACATTCCTGCAGCTCTTCCCCAATATTCCTCTCTCTCTCTCTCTCTCAAAAAAGCATACCTGTCCCACAAAAAAAAAAAAAAACAATCATCAGATACATAGCTCTCCATTTCGCACATGTATGTTCAAGACACTCATGATTCTTTTAAATTCTCTATATAATTCCCTATACAACAGATAATAATTCTTTAAAAAAAAGAAATGGGGAACACAGGAAATTGGTGAAATGGGGAGCAAGTAGGGGAATGCAGAAAGTGAAAACAAGGCAGGAATGTCAAGGAAGGATGCAGGAAAGAACCATAGCTATCCATTTCTTTCAGAATAAAACATACACATTTTGCTGAATTTGGACTGTCACCTCTATAGAGAGGGGTGACCACAATGCAATCAGTTATATGCAAAATTTGACAGAATCATGTGTGTCATAGAGAAACATGTGATAAATGGAGAGTTATCTGTGGGACGATATATATATATATATATATATATATATATATATATATATATATATATATATATATATTTTTTTTTTTGTTTGTGGGACAGCTGCTCATTTTTTTTTTTTTTTTGAGAGAAAGAGAGGAATGTTGAGGAAGAACTGCAGGAATTTCAGGGTGAGGAAAGTTGGGCAGGTGAGGAAGAAATTGCAGACAGACAAGACAAACAAGATACGAGACACAGACAGTGAAGGACACATGAAGTGCATAAACACCATGGTTGAAGTTAGGGTGGGGATATTGTGATCTATGGATGTCAAGTTGGGTAACATGAGAATTGAGTCCTCACCCAGTGGATGTCATCACTGTCACCTCTCTGTGCTGATGGCTGCAGTGTCTAACGTCTGCATCTCCTTGTGTTATTTAATACAATGATGAAGAGCAGTGTCTCCAGCCAGCATAGGCATGCACCAACAGTGCAGAGCACAATCCTATGCACCATCCCTGGCTGTTTTTCATAGGTGATAAACTCACCCCCTCTGCCACTGCTCCTGGAGGGAGCCACAGGTCTATCCTCTGGGGTAGAACAACCTGAGGGCAGGGTAGTGCAGAGGCAGTAGAGGGGGTGCTACCAGGTTCTGTACCAAATGTGCTTGGCAGCAGTGCTATAGCTGGTGGAGTGGGGGTAGGTGGATCCCATGCAATAGTTCTATCCCACTGTGCTGTGAGAAAAAGTAAAAAAATAAATACAAAAAAAAAATAATAACAACACCAAAAAAGAGAGAAAAAAAAGGAGAGAAGAGGGTTGGGGTGAGAGAAAACAAGGGAGAACATTAGTAACTTTATATGTGATGTACAAAGCATTGATACAATTATTTTAGTCTATTCTGTTACCTTTACTTCTAACACTACAAACTTCTAACAAATACATTTGTTTACTGTTCAGACTACCCAGCTTCTTACAGATGCACAATGTACTACAGATTACAGTAAACAATCCTCGATGTGTGCATACATTGCACATATGCGTGGTCCAAATATACTGATTAGAGTTTACAGCAAGCCAGTGGTGACACTGCTTTACAGCTCTGATGTTATATTGCAATACTGATGAAACCTTACAATATTTAATAAATATATATATATATATATATATATATATATATATATATATACATATATATATATATATATATATATATATATATATATATATATATGGGAGCACTTTACATTATCGAAATACTGAAATCTCGAATGTCATATGGTCGAGACCATATGATCGACATTTCAGTATATCGAATATGTAAAGTTTTAAAAAATAACACTTTACTTACCTTAAAATGTTATGTGCACACAGAGGAAGGCTTCTTGTATGCTCTGTGTGTACGTAATGTTGTTATCTTTTTTGTGGTGTTGACAGGAAGTGGGAAATCTCCCGTTTTGCACTTCCGCATACAGCGCAATATGGGAGATTTCCCTTTTCCCCACTGTAGGGCGATCTCGGAGTTGGTATATTTAAGTAGGGGTGGGGGTGCAGGGAAGCCCCATAAAAAGCAATGTTTGACTTTTTTTTTTTCGTTTCATTTTAGAAGTTCGAGTTTCCAAAACTCGATCTTTTGGTCTCGATAATATGAGGTTCGAGATTTTGGGAATTCGATCTTCTAAAGTAAATCCATATGTATATGTGTATATATATATATATATATATATATATATATATATATATATATATATATATATATATATATTTAATATATTTGGGAAGTGTGAATTTTGAAGGCACAACCTATGACCACTTTGTAATAATCAACTTTTGTTTTGACCTCCAGAGTAATGCATGCATACTTCCCTATTACAGTTAAAAAATGAATGCTCAAATTTATACCACTGTATAAGTAACAAATAAATGCATCATAACTTTTAATACTAAAATAACCCCACTGTTGGGATGCATGCATACCACTGACTATCTCCAGCTTTTAAGTCTGACAATTAGCCTCTATAAATGATACTTACACATCTGTATTGTGCCCCAAGTGCTACATTCCTTGATCCAATGATTGAAGGTATCCCTCTTCTTCATCCTGAGGTCTCTGTAGTGATTTCTACATTGTTCTCTAGTGTGTTGATACTAGTAGCATTGGTCAGAGCCTGGGTCAAACTATTCCATTTCTCTGCCTTGTAATCTGAGCCACGATACTCCCTCTGCAAAAGCATGGGCCCATGCTCATTGACTGAGCATCCAATAAATATTTTGGACTCCTGGATAACCCATCTTTGAGCACAGAATCTTAAAAACTCTCCAGGAACACCAGCCATGTCTATCACAGATCAAGACCAATGTAGAATGATGTTGCAGGTATCGTGCTTACTGGGAGTGTACACTTTCTGGACATGCAACATTTGAAAGTGTTGTGTATTGCTTACCATCACAAAAACATGTTGTGTCAGAATGCGTGCTGCTGGGAAATGCGTTTGCGCAATGGCCAGTAATATTAATTGAATGCATCCTGTAAGTGTGCGACTGTCTGGGTCCTGTCTGCTATGTGGATGGCCAATTTTTCAGTTTGTGCACTGCAACTCTATGTGCAAATAAGATACACATAGCCAAAGCCATTTGTGCTAAGTGGTGCATCGTGCAAATAGTGGCAAAAAAAAAAGTATAAAAAATGGAGAATTAGTTAAAATGCAGAAAATCAATCTAAGACATACACAGTAGTGATTATTACATATGAGATATGATTACTTAGGTCTGGATCCTGACACTCCTGCAATGCACTGTCACAAAACAGAAGTGGGGACTTATCCATTTTTGCTTCACAAGCACCTATGCAGCAAATACATGATGTAATCCCTCACACAACCAAGTACAACTGAATGTACACTGATATCAAACCATGACCTGTTATTTGTAAAGGTATTCTATGTAATATATTTAGATGTAGTGCACTTTGTGATGCCCACGCACTGGCCCTGTAATCAAGGAGCCTCAATCCTCACCACTAGCACCAGTGAGGGGCATGCACATTGTGGGGATAACAAGTACACCGACAGTAAAGTACAATTTCCCTTAAGAGCACACAGAGATCACAGTCAGCCTGGGGCTGGTTTCTCCCTTTCTCTCCAGAGCCCCAATAAGACTCCCCACTGGCATAGCTATAAGGTTCAGATCTCACCTGAGTAGTCAAGCCAAACCCTCCAGAACCCTCTCTGTTCGACCAGTGCTTCGTGTCCCTGCCCAAGTAGCTGTCACACACACACTTTATGATTTGGTTTATATACGAACACACAGACACTCCTGGGGAAGGCTGGCACAGCTTCTCCAGCTATGCCCCCTCCTGCCAGGCTATAAGGTAGTAATCACTGCCACCAACTACTCTTATCAGCTACTAATAAGGCCCTTCCCAAAGGGTGACCAATTTCACTGTGTAATATTACTGTTATCCAAATAGTAAATGTGCTGAACAGCATGACTATTGGAGTGGCTTGGACAGTATCACCAAATACATCGAGCTTAAATTATCTCTACACAAAACAGCCACAGTTGAAAGGTTTAAAAATATTTAATAATAAATAATAAAAGCACAAGACAAATCTCATCAATTCAACACAGAGCTAATCACGAGTTCAGAGATCACAGGAAACGTTTAAAACAATATTGTAGGATAGTCTGACATAAATATAGAACACAGCTAGGCTAATCTGGCTATATTTCTACCCAACTCTGAGAGAAGCAATGTTCTAAATAACTTACATATAGAGCAAAGCAAGTGCTGATGAGATGTTGTCAGCTTCAGACAAAATCCAAAATGCTCTATCTTTCTCTCTGAGATAGTCTTAAAATGATATACAGGCTCACAGAACTCAAAATTTAACATTTGTTTGTAATATTGCACCTGCCAGGAAACCACAGCAATAAAAGACACTTTACATGTAAAACATAGTAATTAACTCTTTTCGTAAGGCAATAGAAAGAATTTCTTTGTCCAGACAGCCTGTCTCCGAGCTTGAGATCAAACAGTCACAAAATGCTTCACTTATCAGCTTTCTTCCAGCAGGGTGAACTGTGGTTACATTTTGAAGCTCAGAACATATAACACAATTTTCTTACATTTAGTTTTCTTACATTTGTAAAAACACACCTGTGGATCATATTAATATTTACAATGACACATAATTATTTACAAAATTCTATCTAGCTAGGCTGGCAGCCTTCACACACATACTGATCACACAACCTGCTATGATTATTCTTTGCAAATATGCAGCTGTGTTTCTTGGTCATTCATCAGTTATCTGACCAGCACTCAAAGACATGCAGTGTGTATGCCAGTGTATATCATTTACCTTAAATGTGTGAGGGTATTCACTGGGGACAATATGATATGCAGTTGCCATCAAATTAATGGAATGTTGGATGCCACAAACAAGCATAGACTGCTGTTTTGGAGGTGGTGAGCAATGGTGGGTTTCTGTCATGGAACATGCAAAGGTGTAATGTTCTTTCAAGGGGGTGAACCCAGGCTGAGCTACTGTTATGGCACAAACAAGGCTATTTTGCTCTTGTTACTCTCCTTGTTTTACATCCTGCTAGTTTGATCTTGTGAGGGTGGTGGAGCCGGAAAGTACTATGTGTCTCATTACTTTCAAACATCTCTGTTATGATTTCCCATTTCAAACATATGTTGCTAAACTGAGGGTCTGCAGTGATCATCACTACTATGGGGAGGTATCAATGTGTGAATC
This sequence comes from Protopterus annectens, assembly GCF_019279795.1. Classification (NCBI taxonomy): domain Eukaryota; kingdom Metazoa; phylum Chordata; order Ceratodontiformes; family Protopteridae; genus Protopterus; species Protopterus annectens. Next base: position 1,010,162,828 of record NC_056746.1, on the reverse strand, counting down.
CATGAGGCCTGAGGCGTACTACTTGCTAGTGGATGCATACAAGTCAAATATGTCTCTGCTGTCACATATGACATTAATTTCTGTATAAATCTCCCATATTGTAGTTGTTTACTGTACCAAGTGATAAAGTACAAGGACATGTCATAATATTATTATACAATACAGTACATGTTCAGGACTTACCCTATAAGTGCAGCAGCTGACACTATGTTATCAGGGCTGACTGTGATCTAAGCAGTACACAGCCAATTCATCAGGAGGTAAAGGCTGTGGCTATGAGTTGAGGACAGCAGAGGTCACAGGGTTCCTGTATTGTGTCCCTCACCACCCTGTAGCACTCTACAATGTCCATGTCATGTATGTTGTGATAAATTAAATGTGGCCTGAAAACTCATCGTTGTCTCAGCCTAGGCCTATTGGCAGCAGCAGCAGCATTGCCTGCAGCCTGTAGCACATACAAATGGAGTTAAGCACCAGTAGCTCCTAACATTCTGTCTGTGTAGATTTTCTGTGTCTGTACTCCTCTACTTTGGAAATTCACAGGAAAAAAACAGCATGGAGTCTAAATGGTTGCTTTATAACTTCATGAATAGTTCCACCAGATTGTTGATTAGCATGCATTTCAGCTGCTTATGTTGTAATTGGCATGTCTGAAACACAGCCTAGACAGATGCAGTCCATGAGTAATCTACTCCATTATAAAAAGGCAAAGGTATAGCTAGCCAAACTGATGGCTAGGATATTTGATACACATTCAGCAAAGCAAACTATTTTCCAGGCTGTAATTACAGAGCAGTATTGAACTCCAGTAGGTATGCTGTCATTTTTTTACCTACATAATGCCTGTGCTGAAATATATTAATGAATAATATGAAGAAAAGCCTTTTACACTGTTATCTCTATGCACTAATTAGAAGTGTACTGATGGCATGGCCATGTTTGTCAAGCCATTTCAGAGGTACAAATGACTGACAATACATGAAAATAGTAAGCTCTGTGATACATATGTACAAATGTTTCAGGTACAGGTCCTTTGAATTCATATTTAGCATTAACAATGTGTTTTATTAGCATAATGGTTCTTGTGCCTGTTCTTTGGTGGGTGAGGGAAGCAAAGTGAAGTTACAGTTATGTTACAAACTAGAATGGACTCTTCTTTTGGGGGGTGGCACAATTGAGTTACTGCTGTGGCGCATACAAGGATATGTTACCATTGCTACTCTCCTTGTTTTGCATCCTGTCTGTTGTTAGTATTTCACACGTCATATGATATTTTTCCAGTGGGTTCTACTGACTGCCTAACTTAACTGCTTTATCTGGTAACAGTTACTTTGTATTTATGTGATAGTTATGTGTATTATCATTTTGTTGTGTTTTAGGACTGAAAATGTCATTGAGGCACATACTCCCCTTCAGTGAGGCAAGAAACATGATAATAGTGGATGTACTATGTCAACATGGTGCTTTCCTTATTGGAAGGTGTCACCCAATATGCCAGAGAGGCTGAGGATATGGCAGCAAATAGTTGATAACATAAATGCTGTTGGTAGCCACGGGCGTACTTATGAGCAGGTGCACCACAGGGTTACTGACATGCTCACATCTGCACAGAGACATGCAGCTGCTGTTGCCCAACCCCAGAGGGTAGCTGTGGGTGGGCCTGCTGCAGAACCACCTCTCACCCCCAATGAGGAATTCCTGGTGAATCTTCTGACTTAGGACAACTCACAGCAGAGTGGCCTACAATATGTTCTTGATATGAGTGCAACTCCTTCTCAGTCCCAGAAAGAGCTTCCAGGTAGGCTTTGTTATATGACCAGTTCAGTACTGTTGTATAGTAACCAAGACTTATGAAGTATGTATAGGGACCACCAAAGCTCTATAAATATATTGATAATCCACAAAATTCCAAAACAGTAAAACAATTGAAATAAAGGTTACTTTTGTGTCACTTGTGTGCTTTTTGGGGGGAGAAGATTGAATATTAGCACAGTGATAAGCTCAGTTTGGAGTTGTCAGCAACATTCTTGTTAAAGTAACACATCATGCTGATTGAGAAGAGTACATATAGTACCTCCTATCTTACTGTTAAATGTGATGATGTTGGCCTTACCTCTTGCTTAACTTATTTCAGGACTGTCAGGATTCCAGCAACATAAGCCTCCTGCAGGTGGTAAGCCAAATCAAGTTATCTGAGTACTGCAGATCAATTTCTAGTAATCTAATGTGTCATCTTAGGCCTGTTGTGTATATTGTTGTACTGTCTTTAATAGTGATAGCACTGTTAACTGCTTAGCATATATTGCACCATAGTAGTGCAGGCATTCATGTATGTCTGTGTTTCTCCCATTTTATCACAGATGATCATGACAATGGGAGTGTGGGCCCTATGCCAGCTGATGTCACTGACTCATCAGACACTGATAATGATGGTGGCAAAACTGAGGCACCATAAGGGGATGCACAGGTTGAATCTAACACAGAGGTTGACATCCAGCCACCCCCTTCTTTTTTCCTGGACACAGCCAGTAGGACTATGCCTACCCAGTCCACTGAGCCCACAGACACAGGACAGGTGGAGGGCAATAACATTGAGCAAGAAAGTGTGGCTACTGCAGCTTCAGCGCCTTTTGAGTCTGACCGGATCCAAAATGTTGATGAGGTGCCAGACAGTACGGTTGATAGGGGTACTCGGATGGGGCCTGCTGTTCCTCCTCCATCTGCTGCAGGTGTCTCTTCCGTGTCATTCAACGTATGTTTAGGGCCATCTTGGAGGTACAGGCATGTTCAGAATGGCACTCCAGACAAATCCTTAGGGTTGTGGATGTGACACAATCTGACATGGGTAACTGCCTCCACCATGTTACTGATTCCCTGGATCAGATGAATGACATGTTGAAATGAGAATTGTCTGTGATGGATTGAGGGGTGTCTGGCATGGAACAAGCATTGGCTGTGATGGAAGGTCTGCTGGGAGGGAAATGGCATCCTTGTGGGTGTAGGTCAGCCACAACAGCTGCTGAGAGCCAACATGGCCATTCCTGATCACAGTTCAGTAGAGGCAGTACTTATGCTTGTCCATTGGGGAGTGTGCTGTCCACACCCAGATGTGGCAGGCCATGTGGTCATGGTCTTGGGCATTCCAGTGAAGGGAGCACATGTGGCAGATATCGATCACACTCAGGTAACAGTATTCCATCTGACATTGGGAGTGGAGGTGCCCATGCAACTCCTTGCAGAACCAGTTCCTGTGGTCGGGGTCACAACAATGAACTGCCTCCTCTACCATGCATGGCTCACACCTGCCCAATATACCAAGATATAGAGCTAGTACTGAGTTTGGCTGTGTTCATGCAGACTCTTACACATCACCTTCACATGGATGACCCCTACAGACACACACACAGCCTGCCTGCTTCCCTTTCTCCCTCACACACACTCACCAACCTTTTGTGTCAGCCTAGGCCTCCTGCTATCCCCAGCACCCTGTGCAAGTGATGATAACTGTGCCATATCCCTGTTTCTCTATTTTTGATTCAGAGATACAAATGCTTTGTGTCTGATGCAAAGGTTGCATAGCTACATTAGCTCCTAGTATAGCTGCATTTTTGTTTTTGAACTGATAATTGTAACTGTCAGTTATATTTGCCTTGCCACATTATACAGCAGGTTATCATCAACATGACAGTTCTTCCTAGTGTATTCTCTTGTAAAGGTTGTGAAGTTAGGAACTGCAATGTGTACTATTGCTTTATAACCTTTCTCTTTAATGTTTTCCAGTTCATAGGTATGATTTACATCATAAGACATGCCATCACATGCAGATCTCAGGATTTATGTCAGCACTGTAGTTAAACTCATAAAAACAGTAATACAATATCATTCTCTGTTTTGCAGGAACCTCGCCAGACATGTTCAGCAGCTGGACAGACCACAGGGCTTTGTCATCCAGATGACACAGGGCCCACTAATCATGACATGATGTATGTGGGTAGATTAAAAGGCATGTCAGCATCATCTGTCTGGTATCACATTACATTGCAACTGTGATTCTAAGCCTAATATCCTTTTGGTTTAAGCACTTGGGCTTCAGGATAGTTGTCTTACATTATGAAGGTTCGTAATCTACACTCTGGTGGGAGGAGAGGCAAGCCTCTGCCCTTCTGAGCTGGGAATTGCTGGTTGAATGTTTATTGTGGTTGATGTTCTAAGTATCTTTGTTATGGTTTAAGCATGTGGCCTCCAAACCTGTTATTTTACATTAGAAATGCTTGTGGTGTAGACTTTGTGGCACAGGAGGATAGCCTACACCCTTCTAAGCTGGGAATTGCTGGTTGAAGGCTATTGTGTCTGCAATTGTGAAAGTGTCTTAGTCCTGGTTTAAGCACTTGTGTTCCAGACCACTTATTTCACACTAGGAAGGCTTGTCATCTACACTCTTGTTGAAGTATTTTACTGGATTGCTACTTTATTTAAAATGTTTGTTCTTCTGCTGTGATTGCGATTTTCTGCACTTTGGATTTCTAGGACTTCTGCATTTTATAGCATGGGCTCAATTCAAGCTTGCTGAATCTAGACTGTTTGGTATCACTGGAGCACTAAAACCAGTCCTCTTACATTAAGAAGGCCTCCCTGCACACTTGTGGCAAACTTGTGTAGCCAAGAACCTGACTTGGGGATTGCTGGAATAAGGCTCACTGTTGGTCTTATACAGAGGTGGACACAAATGGCCTGTATAAACAGCTATACAAATGTATATAACTAGATGAATGTGAATGGATAAAAACAGGTTCCTCACAGAAAAGAAGCCACCCTAGTGGGTATCAAACATACATAGGATATACAACAAGTTGAAGAAAGCAATGTCTAAGAACAAGAGGGAACTGACTCGGCAAAGAAAGGACACCCTTCACATTTTGAACATAAAATTAGTTATCTTGAAAAGTCCTCTAAAGCCATGTACAAAACTAAAGTCACGTCCCTACCTAAAGATAATCAGGAGGCATTATTCAGCTATGTCAGACACCTAAAAGTGAAGGCCCAGTTTTGTGCCCAACTAGTAGTGGATGGCAGTACTCATACTAATGCTGAGAACATCACCAACCTGCTACGAGACATTTTAGGGCAAAGTTCCCTTCCCTGTTCTCAGCAGACATACCCCAAAGCATATCGGTCAGCACTTCTCTACCTAGTAACTTCCTATGAACCTAAGGTGACATCTGCCTGGGCTGCAGGCCACTGTCTGATCCTGGTCTGGTGGGATGGCTTTATATGCAATAATCTGATATAGCTGATTACATCAGCATTGTCTGTTGAGCATATGGTGATAACAGAGTCCAGCATGCTGGTGTAAAAGAATCTCTGTAATGAAAAGTAACATATGTCACACACATACACACAGTTGACTGAAGTGAGAACAGAACCCCTACCTTTCTAAGTACACACACTGTATAACACAGTACTATATTTAAATGCCACGGCACATGTCTGACTTTTACATGTCTGCAGGTCAACTTATAGTGGATTACATCAGCAGGCCATGTGGGAGACAAGCGTTTAGGAGGGCTTCATGAAATGGATGTGTAGGCTTGTGCAAGTCTCAAAAAACTTGTAAGACATGCCATTGGAGAGGTAGCAATGGGATACATACTTCTGCTTTTCTTTGGTGACACACACACTCAGTTGAGTTGACTGCAGTGAGAATAGAACTCCTACCTGTCAAAGGACACAGACTGCAGAACACAGTACTTGTCGCATGTGCCACAGCACACATTTAATTTTAATAGGACTGCAGGTGAACTTACAGTAGATGACATCGACGGGCCATGTGGGAGACAAGAGGTTGGGAGGCCTACATGAACTGGATAGACTTGTGCAAATCTCAAAAAGATGGCAAGCCATGCCACTGAAGAGGTAATTGTGAGATACACACTTCTGCTCTTCTGTGTATATACACACACACACACACACACACACACACACACACACACACACACACACACACACACACACACACACACACAGTTGACTGCAGTGAGAATAGTACCCTTATCTATCTAAGGGCATAGACTATGAAATACAGTACTTATCACATGTACCACAGCACATGTATGAGTTTAACAGGACTGCAGGTGAATTTATATCAGATGACATCAACAGGCCATGTGGAAGATAAGAAGTTGGAAAGTCTGCATAGGTACAATGCTTCACAATGCCATCTGCCTAGCTGTGTAACAACACAAGTAACCTTACTGAGCATACTTGGCTGTCTGAGGTTTGCAGATCAAGGCTGTGAGCACCACCAAGTGGCCCTGTCCATGAGTGAGCACACAACATTATGTATAACACTTTGTATTGTGGTTGAGATACGTATGGAAAAAGTAATGAGACCCGAGGGTCGTAGTGCTTGTTTGGGGTAGTTGGGGGGTGGGGGACATATGGCTGTATTGTCAATATATGACATATAGTTATATTGTGCCCTTAGTCTGCAATGTTTCCATGTGTAGTTTTACGTCAAAAAGGAAATGGACAACAAACAGCAATGATAAAATATCATATATACAATTCCATAACGCAACAAGATTTGCGTTTGTGCACTACTTAATAAAGTGCACATGCATGAGAGATAGGCCTGTTTGCACACAGGCAAGCAGTGCACAAACACAAGGCACATTGCTAATGCTTGCTACTATACCCCAGTCCCATCTGTACTCCAGGCTGGCTTTTAGCAATGGCTAAGGGCATTAATTGAATATATCTGTTTTCTATTTTTTTTTTTTTTTTTCTAGAAAATCTGATTTTCCCCTGTTTCTACAATGTTGCTCATAATGCAAACAAGAAAAGCTTAGCAAACATTTTTTCAGGGCACAGCGCATCAAGCAAAACTGGAATTAAAAGAAGACAGACAGTAAAGATACTAAAACTAAGGAACACATACACAAAATCTGTAAAAGCACAGTAAAACTTGATAGTACACATCCCAAATTTCTACATATGTCAGGATTTGAACCCTCACTCCAGCACAGCTTCAGAAAACAGAAAAGATGTCTTAGTCCTCTTGGCCACACAAGCAGCTTCGCATCGAGGAAATGAAAAGTCATTCTTCACAAAACCAAATGCATCAGAATGTACACTGATATCAACCCATCAGCTGTGATTTGTACATTTAATTCTCTTTGCTATATTTAAACATAGAGCAGTTAGTGATCACACAACCTGTCATAATTATGCTTACAAATATACAGCTCTGCCTTCCCTTTCTGTGTTTCTTGATCATTCATCAGGTATCTAATACATGCAGTGTGTAAGCCATTCTATATCATTGACCTTAACATGTGAGAAGATATTAACTGGGAATAATATGATATGCAGTTGCCAACAAATTAAGTCCAGTTTGGACGGCACAAACACACATATACTGTTATTTTGGAATTAGCATAGCTGAGTTACTGTTATGGCATGAACAAGGGTACACTCTTCTTTAGTTGGGGATAAAGCTCAGTTACTGTTATGACACAAATGAGTCTGAAGTCTGAAAATGGAATATGTATCATCACTTTCTAACTTCTGTCTTCAATGAGTTACCAGTATAAAGGTATGGTGCGAAACCGAGGCCATGCAAGGAACATCAGAATTCTTCAGAGGTATGACTGGGTGAATCTTCCTGAGGTCTACTAATTAATAATGGACAAACATAAGTAAAATAAGTTTCTGGTGTCACATTCAAGGTACTTTCTGTACAAACCTACCACTATATACTTGTTTACTGTACCAAGTTAGGAAATACAAAGATATTCCATAATATTATTAAAGAATTCACTCTAGGTTCAGGATTTACCTTTAGTTCAGGGCTGAATCTGTCTGATGCAAGCAATGCACAACCAATACATGGGGAAGTAAAGTTTGTGTGAGTTGCCTGGCATCAATTTTACTATATTTATGTGAGTAGGAGAAATGTATTAAGTCCAGAAGTGGTCAGTGAATTGTCTCTTAGCCAAAGCAAGGGCATACTGAGCATGACTACATCTGCACACAGGGACAGCAGCCAGGGGTTCCTCCTCTGAGTCCTTCTCTGACTTTGGCTGTGGTGACCTAGGCATTGGTGGGGGGATGTGTGTCCCTTCCCCTTGCTGATCCTGCTGCAACTGTTTCTGCAGGATCAGATTGAGGAGCATAGCACATACTGTGAATATTTGTATACATGTGCATGGATTATACTGCAGGGCTCCACCGGATATTTTTAGGCACTGGAACCATGACTTCAGAAGCCCAAGCACATGCTCTATGATGTTTCTAGTTTGAGTGTGTGCCTCATTATGGCATTCTTCCATGGGTGTGTGCACACTTCTGATGGGTGTTGTCAGCAACAGTTCCAGGGCATAGCCAGCATCCTTCAGTAAATGCCCCTGTGGGATACCTCACCTAGCAAACATCTGGTACAGCTGTGATGTGTGCCAGATATGTGAGTCATGATAACTGCCAGGGTTGCCAGCACATATTCAAGAGAATTCCCTGAACATTACACATGACTTGGGAGTTGATGGAGTGATATCCTTTGTGGTTAATGTAGAGTCTACCCTGCTCACCGGGTGATGCCTTAATGTGTACATGAATGCAATCTATGTTACCCAGTACTTCAGGGTAGTGCACTACATGGTAAAACAGTTCCATATTGCTAGTCCTCTCTTCAGAAGTACGGGGGGCATATGTACTCACTGGCATGTATGAGCATATCATCCAGAAATTGGTGGAGGATCCTGGAGGCTGATGCCTGTGGTACACCCATCATGTCCCCATTTGGTCTTTGAAAAGCACCAGTAGCTAATATTCTAAGGGCTACACATACCTTAGTTTCCAGTGGGATGAGTTTCCCCTCAGCTGGCGCTGACTGTGAGTTGAGGGCAATTGAGGTCATAGAGTTATTGTAAAGTGTCCCTGTCCACCCTGTAATGCTCTAAAATCTCCAGCTCATGTAGCACCTGGAAAGTTACCCTGAGCCTGAACACTCTTCTCCTTCTTGGCCTAGGCCTATTGTCAGCAGCACCAACAGCATTGGCTTCAGCCTCTAGCATATACAGATGTAGAATAGCTGCAGCAGCCCCTAGCATTGTGTCAGTTAAAATCTCCTTGTCTCTATTTCAATGGTATTGAAGGATATAGGAAAAACCAGGCTGTAGACTACATGGATACTTCCTACATTGTTGAATAGCTCCACTGTGTTGGATTCGTTGATTAACATGCAAGTCACCTGTTTATGCTATAAATAGCATCTATTAAACACATCTGTTACTTGCTCATTAGTGCATCATGCAAAGCTATGTGCACCTTCACGCATCTCTGCGCACCTTCACATAAATAAGGTAAACATAGGCAAAATTGATATTTCCTTCATTCTTGGGATATCACACAAACATGGACTATAAAAAGTGGAGGAAAGGTTGCATACCCTGTAGTCAAACCCAGGACCATTTGTATTCCAGCCCTAACACACACATGCTGCCACAGGAAGAGTTACATAACAACACACAGAAACCTTTCATTCATTCCTCTGTTTCTCATGGTTGTGCTAGGCGCAGCATCATGCAAACAATGGCAAAAGTAATAATTTTTACAAAGGATGACACAGAAATTAGGAATTATGCACTGTTTACATGCACTTTCACCCTTTACAGCCCTACATGTTCACCTCTGCAAGTGTAACCTGACATCCCCCTCCCCCCCCATGTCAGCATTCACTGTTGGCATGCATTTAACACAAACACTGTGGAAGTGCCTACATGAAGTGAACATCTCTACAAGGTTACTCTTTTTTGAGATTTAACAATTCTAATGAGTTTTTACCTCATTTGCATCTTCACCATGTTGACAGCCCAGAATCTACAAGGTTAGTAACTGTGTAGGCAGAGAAACTTCACTGGAGCCCAGTGTTGTAACACAGGAATACTGTAATCCATCAATTACATCCTGCAGATACATACATTAAAGTACAATACTCTGTTTCATGGGGGTTTACACATTTTAGAAGCTTGCATTACTTAAAAGTATATTCATTTGGGGTGGAGGAGTGAAGCTGCATTTATGTCATTGCACTTAAAGGAATTATTATGATTGTTACACTAATTTTCTGGCATCTACCCTGTATAACTAGGTCAGAATATATGTGGTGTTACATGTTAAGGGCAGTTCTGCGCAAATGTAAGAGCATTTACTTCCTGTTGTTTTCGTGTAGACTCCTTCCAGTAGCTGTATTCAGAAAGTTTTGGAATATATGGTCAATATGAACAGAGAGTGTACACGGTTGCCTTAGAAGTTGTTGACATACTCCTCCATGTTGATTTGCTTCATTAGCATGAAATTCAGCTAGTTATGCTATAACTTTCATGCCACAAACGTTTCTGTATTTGCTCCTGCATGCAGAACGCTGCACGCTGCTTTGCGGAGGTTACTTAATCTAAAACTTTTCCTGCCCATGTGTGCATCGCTCTGTGACACTTACATGGTAAAAAGTATCATGTAAGCTTTATTGAATTCACCTGTGCGACTATTTAAAAAAAAAGAAAAAAGAAAGCTTCAAACCCTATTAGAAGATTATGTCAGGTAAAAATATAAAAATCTCCCTTTAAGAACATACATTTGTTTCAGCTCATTGTCTTCTGAATGCATGATTATTTATTTTCATATTTTTACGTAACTTTAAAATCCATTGAACTAATAAAGACAGCTACACAAGCTCAAAGCTTCTACTTATTCTAAGCTCATCAAGACAGTATATCCCTAACAATAACCCACAGAAAATGCATAAAAGACCAAAATAGTGAAACTTTGACTTATACTACTACTGTAAAATATGTAAATTATCTATTTATAAGATCCAAGTGTTCCAGTTAGCCAGCTTTGGCATACACAAGGATTGTGTAATTATTTTTACAGGGTGTCATTAATGCCATCATGGTTTAAGAAGTATAAAAATTTCAGACACCCTTTATGAGTCATCTCTGAGAATTTGGCATAATGGTTAAGGTGTTTACCTTACAGACTCAAGGTGCAGGGTTTAATTCTCACATGGAGTAATTAGCTAGGCTTAAAATGAACCACAAGGATAATTAGCCTAGTACTAATCTATGAGCTGTTACTATCGTTTTTATGACAAGAGTCACTGTAACCATTAATGATAACATTAGGTCGATTTCCTGTTTCCTTCATCCTCCTACTGGCTTGAAATAATAAAAGTGTATTGATCTCTTTCCTTTTTAAAATGTTTTAATGAAGGCTCATCCTTTTGTTTACCGACTCTAGTATGTACACATCTCCTTATTATTTGGCAAGCTGTTGTATGTTCTTCATTTCTTCTATCTCTCTAGAGGGCTACACACCTTAAACTTGCCTGAAATAACTTTTACTAAGGAAAAGCCTCTGCACCTCATTCCAATGTCTATTTTTGATTATTTCTATGTAAAGTTTATTATTTTACTTTTGAGGGCTCACTTATGTCAAAGTGCATAAACCAATGCAACAGCAGTAAAGTATCAGCTTCTTTTTCCTTTCCTTATTGACTGACTTTGTTAAACAGGTAAATGGACATAGAACAACAGTTTACCACACTCTCAGCAGAGAAACAAAAAAGTGAATAATGAGATTCATTATTGTTAAATGGTTAAGAATCTCATTATGTAATCCTAGTATAGAAAAAGACTTTCACACTGGGACTGCATGAGGCTAAGCTCCAAGCTGATCTAATAAGGAGACAAAAATCAGGGTGTGCCTCTTGTTGGAGTCCTACCTAGACAAGATCAAAAGACAAGTACCCAGTAGTGAATAAAAGAGGGTGACATATGGCAAGAGCTGGGTGAGCACCTGTCATCCCTGACAGGGACCACCCTCTCTGGACCTTAGTGATAGCATGGGTACTATGACCTACAGAGGCACAGGCCTGACAAGCTGGCTAATTGGGTAGGCCAGGTTAAGGTGAGAAAGGCTGAGTTCTACAGTTATTACATTAACATTTTAATGTTAAACCTTATGTAACATAGGTTTTAAAAAATGCTGGAAAAATATTGCCTAAGTGCAGCTAAATGCAAGAAGAAATGTATTTGTAAGTGCAAATCTGTAGCTATATGTAATCCAAAAGGTATAAGTAAACCTAAACATGTATGTTAACAGAAATGCATCTGTATGCAAATATGACAAGTTTATGTGCAGACATGCTTGAGTAAAAAGTATATGTTAGTATACATATCTAAAAATATAAAAGTATAAATGTGCAGAAATATACATGTAAATATGGGTTTCTATTATGTCGTTGAACATTTAGGTTGTCGAACGCCTAAACATCAACACCTAAATGTCGAATGCTCAAAACTGCGACTGGCAAATTACCAAATTTTTTTTTCCCCAGGGAAAAAATTAATTTGGCAGTCATCAGAGATTTTCCCTTTTCCCCGATGTAGAGTGATCTCAGAGTTGGTATATTTATTAAGGGGGGGTGTGGGGGGCACATTCCCCCACTTGGTTAGGATTTTAAAGTATGTTTTATTTGTTGACCAAGCAAATTTTTTCACAGGGAAAAAATTTGCATAATTGGCCGGTCGTGGTTTTCAGCATTCGACATTTAGGTGTCGACGTTTAGGCGATCGACAACCTAAATGTTCAACGTTCTAACATAGACCTGTAAATATATATGTAAATGTGTGTGTGTGTGTGTGTGTGTGTGTTTGTGTGTGTGTGTGTGTGTGTGTGTGTGTGTGTGTATATATATATATATATATATATATATATAGATATATAAAATATATAATATGTAATATATACAATATATATATATATTATACATATGGGTTTATATTAGAACGTCAAAGTTTCACAACTTCAAATGTTCTAATATTGACCCCTATTCAGTGAAAGCTGAAAATAGCGAAGCTACAGAACACCAAATGTCTTCCTAGGGAAGGAATTTGGTCGGCCATTCCTGTGGCTTCGCTATTTTCAGCACTGTGGTGGAAAGTTATGGGTCGGGATCAGGTAAGGGTGCAATTGTGTGGATGTGAGGGTTAGGGCACAGGGTAGGTGAGTTAGGGTTAGGGAGCGGGTCAGGTAAGTATGCGATTGTGTGGACATGAGGGTTAGGGCGGGGTAGGTGAGTTAGGGTTAGGGCGCGGGTGAGGTGAGTGTGCGATAGTGACGGACCTTAGGGTTAGAGTTTGGGTTAAGGTAAGTGGATAGCGCTTTTATATTACCTCATTGAAATTTTACTGCATCAAAGCAATAAATATCGAACACAATTGATCGATGCAGTAAAATATCGAATGAGGATAAAAAACAAAAAACAACAAAAAAAAAAAACTAAAGGGCATAGGTAGGGCGGCAAGTCCCCCTGCACCCCCCACACCCCCCACTACTTAAATATACCAACTCCGAGACTGCACTACATCGAGGTAAATGGAAATCTCCCCCTACAGAGATTTCCGTTTACCTGGCTGATATTTTTCGCTTTCAATATTGTCGTGCCAACAATATCAGATTCAATATTGTCAGCTTGTGACAATATAATATAGACCCGTGAATAGCTAGTGGTGTATGTACAGTTTAGTGTAGGGTTAGATGTAGGATTTTAGGTGTATGTGTGTGGATTGCTGTTTGTTTGGTGTGCTTGTGTTGTGTGTATGTGTGTCGGAACAGCAAATTTTTTCCCTGGGAAAAAATTCGCTGTTCTGTATGTTTGATATTGTCAGTGTTCGCTGAATAGGGGTTGATATTAGAACATTCGACGTTTTAAAAAGTCAATGTTCTAATATAGACCCGTATCAATATATATATATATATATATATATATATATATATATATATATATATATATATATATATAGTGGTGCTGCGGTAGCATTGTCGCCTCACAGTAAGACGCTGTCCAGTTCGATTCTCAGCTAGAGCGTCTTCTGCATGGAGACATGCTTGAATGGGCATACCTTCATTGAAGATTGTGTGTCAGGCCTGGCAAGCCGGTACGTAAAAATCAACTGCCAATCATTAGCGGACCGGAGTTCCGCTGTGGCGACCCCTAACCGGGAAAAGCCGAAAGACGCAAACATATATACATGTGTGTGTATTTATACACAACCAGAAACATATTTGCATTGCCACATACTTTCATATACTGTAAGTATTAACTTATTAATTATTTGTATTACAGGCAGTTAGCTTTTAAAAATGCTTTGGTTTGTGTCGGCCACAAACTATTTATTAATAAGATAAATATATAAGAAAGCAATTTCTTCCAAAATGGTAACTACACATACAAGATAGATGACCTCAGTTTACTATCACATCCTAGGTAAAGAGGGGTGGAGGATGGGTGTTAAAGTAGCAACGTAATGACCATTCACGAAATTAGGGAGAAATGCCCTGTTCAGTATCTTATTTTCAGAATTTAAAAGTGTGCCGCTAACAGCAACTTTTCATATCACTTAAAACATAGGTAAAGTAAACAACACATAGTGTGAAGCAATAATTTCATTGAAAATATTTGCAAAGGTTGAAGAAAGTACTCATCCCAGAAAGAGACAATCTGTACACAGACATCAAAATGTAACAATTCAAGGAAGACATGATATCCCTCTAATTCAACTTGCATCATACAAGAAATATTTAGTATTACAGATGGATTCAGTACAAAACCTTTATGAAAATCTGTGCTTTGTTGCTTAATAAATGTAAGCACATGAGGGATATAGATTCAGCACAAATGTATACAGAAATAAGCACACAGATTCAGTACAAAAATACATTATGTGATTTGCTGATAATAAATATAAGTATGTAAGTGTATGATAGGTAAGCAACCATGCTCTATGTCTTCTTTATGCAGCTGAAGATGAGATTTTCTACAATAAATCACTAGAGCAATGACACATAAAGAGACTTATCAAAGTTGCTTGTGAATCTGCAGACATGACTGTGAAACAGAAAATTATTATTTCCCCAAATATCTGTTGAATAATAACTGATTTTTTTTCTATTTATTTTTTAAGTATTAATCCAGAAGTAATTCATACACTGCTGTAATTCAAGAAGTAATGTGCTTTCAGTACATGACTGCAGCATAATCCATATCAGCAAGATATTTCAAATGTGTTGCAATTTCTTATGTTATACCAATCTATCTCCTTATTATCTGTAGACTAGAAATGAAAAAAAAAACTTCACCATTTGATATTGTTATATTCATTGTTCTCAGGTTTCCAGTACCATTTCTCAGAAATTTTTTCCGAATAAATATTTAACAAAAATAAGAAATCACTATTAATAATGAATGTATTGATAAATGACATAATATGTCAATGTATTATGTCCATTTCTTGTTTGTCTCTCTGCCTTCCCTCTCGCTTTTTCTTATTTTAATTATGCATTGTTCCGTCTTTCTTTTTTTTTTTCTTTCTCTCCCATTTACGTCTATTTTTCCTCAGGTCCAGAAGACCAGGGACCCATCTAATCATGTTCCTTCCAGCTCAGGAAACTTTCACAGTCTGCCTAAATGGGGACATCCTCTCAGGGTCTGGGCAGTAGGTATAGCCCTGTAGACACCCTGGCATGGTGCAGCCTGGCAAGCCACACAGACAGTGAGCTACAGGACTTTGTTGAAAATGTGGTGGAGCAGGTAGTGGAAAGATATCTTTTGCCAGTTAAGGATGGTCTTCAGTGGGTACAAGACTCACTGTCCTGGTCAGCACCAACCTCTGCAGCACCATCACTGTGGTCCTGCACTGTAACACCATCAGACATTGGAAACATTTGAGGTCCTGTGGACTGGGATGCTCTTGGAAAAACTCCTCTTCACCTCCCTCCTTCCCTAATCCTCTCAGCTATAGTCTCCTAGTCTACTTCACTCAAACTACCATTTTACATTAAAAATTTGAAAAATATGGGGTCTACTCCCCACCAAAAATATATCACCCCTGCTCTCCCATCTCCTCTAGTACATCCCTCTTAATGTATACCTTCCATGTGTTCCTCTTTGTTATGTCTCCCCTTTTTCAATCTTTTCTATTTTCCCCTTTCTACTCTTTCAGATAAACAATCAGGGTGTTCATGTAAGGATGCCCTTATAAAAACATATGAAACTCCTTCTTATTTTTTAAACGTTAATATAAATTGCTGTGCTGAGCTCCACTTAACTTAAATATTTATCAGTACTTCAAAAGTGCTTGACGATAGCAGCATTTGTCCATAAAATTCAAATACTTCCAGAATCATATGGGTATTTATGCACTGAAAAACTATAAGGTCGCTGCCCTGGTAACAGCTCTTAGCAAGCTCCCTAAGTATAAGGAACTTAACATTTCATGTAGTGAAGCACATGGAACGTGGACCTCCCAGCCCTACACTGAAAAACTATAAGGTTAATAACCCTAACTCTTAATGAATGGCTTTGTAAGCGAACTGTAGCTGGGTCCAGCACTGGAAATACCCTCAAAAAGCCCCATTAGAAAACTGCTGCAATATAGCTAACCTTAACCATAAAAATAAAAAATAAAAACCCTCAGTCGCTAGTGTTTTAAGTTCATCTAGTGACTATCTCGCAGCTAACCCTCCTGCAAAAAGAGTAAATTAAAGCAAATTTAAAACTTGCCTAAAAGGACTATTGAAAGTAATAGTACACCTACCTTGCAACCTCCAATCACTGGCAAATTAGATAACTGGTTAAGCCCACTGAACCGAGGTTACATATCCCTCCCACACTAACCGCCATTTTCAAAGCTCCAGTGCCCCAGGACCTAGCCAGTCGCCTGCTGTTAACAAGGTTTGTAAATATCTTATAACTGTATTATTTCTCCTCATGTTGCTTGATTTCTGAAACTACTGCCTCTACAGACTTTTATAAAAAAAAAACGATATTAGAGGCTTAAGAAAAACAGTGTTAGGATAATGGATAGAGCTTTGCTGTATGAATACTTACAGTATATATGAATGTTTGTACTACAAGTGTACTTAATTTGATAAAATAAGGGTGGTACAGACTAGTGTAAGACATCAAAAGCATTTTTGGCTTGTATTCATCTGTTTAAACTACGGCATGGTGCTGTATTTGTTAAAATAAGTCTGCTACAGACTAGTGAAAAGATAACAGTGTTTGAATTGTACTCTACTATTTAAACCACCACGTTGTTATATCAGATTACACTGGATAATTACAGTTCATAGGTCGCAGCATAGCACGCTGAAACCTGGAATACCTACAGCCTGCATATAATTCCTGTTATCAAATTGTGGTAGAACGTATTTGTAGATATATAGGTATGCATGCTGTATGGCAATATGTTTTAACATTACAACTGTCTACTGAGATGTTAATATATATACAAGGGAACACTAACTATTTACAGGAACAGAAACTGTGTACTTGAAACACTGCTGCCAGCTGGTAAATTTTACAAATCTATCCCCACAGGTCGCTGCCCTGGTAACAGCTCCTAACAAGCTCCCTAAGTATAAGGAACTTAACATTATGTGTAGTGAAGCATGCAGAACGTGGACCTCCTAGCCCTGCACTGAAAAACTATAAGGTTAATAACCCTAACTCTTAATGAATGGCTTTGTAAGCAAAATGTAGCTAGGTCCAGCACTGGAAATACCCTCAAAAAGCCCAATTAGAAAACTGCTGCAATATAGCTAACCTTAACCATAAAAATAAAAAAATAAAAACCCTCAGTCGCTAGTGTTTTAAGTTTATCTAGTGACTATCTCACAGCTAACCCTCCTGCAAAAACAGTAAATTAAAGCAAATTTAAAACTTGCCTAAAAGGACTATTGAAAGAAATAGTACACCTACCTTGCAACCTCAAATCACTGGAAAATTGGATAACTGGTTAAGTCCCGCTCCGCTTGCCCTTGCTTCGCTTGGGCTCGCTTCATGCCCCACCCTGCCCCCAAATTCCACCCACCCCTACTATTGCTTAATTTATATCTGTCTAGCCACACACAACTCCTCTACAACCAATCAGCAACAACCAATACTACAACCTCAACCAAACCCACTTGCCACCACTTGTCCCCCTCACCCCTCCTCTACTCCCATACTAGTACCAAATCTCAACCTAACAACTATGTCTATCCCCACACTTTTATTGCTAACCTTTCTGTCATCCCTGCTACTCATTCCATATCTAATCTCATCCTATGAGAACACAGGATACTTTGGCTTTCACTACCCTAGATTCAGAACCTCAACTCCTTCACTTACACACAATAACACTCAACTTCCCTCTTCCCATATTCTTAACTCACAAACCCCATCCAATTATGTTCCTAGCAGGCCTAAATACATCCGCCCCAAACCAAGATACTATTACTGTACTCTACTCAGGATCTGGAAGCTCATAGCTAGGATAAAAAATAACCTCACCATGGATTGTGACATTCACCCAAACCCTGGTCCAAACACTACTACTGTCCCTAATCTCTCCACCAATTCCCCAACCAATATAGACCCCTCACATAGACCCCCATATTCTTTGCTGGCCTGCCAATTAAAAATAAGGATCATTTATAACAAAATCCAGCACCTACATGCCCTCCTGGCAGTATATTCACCTGATATACTCTGCCTCACAGAAACATGGCTAAAATCTGCCAATAAGGACAATGAAGTCTTGCCGTCAGGGTACACATGCATAGACTTGATCGTACCCAAAAAATGGGTGGAGGGGTAGCAATACTCTATAACTCTACCTTATCTGTCACCATAGACACCCAACAACCCCCCCCCATTCAATAACGCTGAAATTATTATCACAAAGCTACATATTAACAACCAAAAAAGCATAAACATTTTCTGTGTCTACATTCTCCCAGGGAAGAACAGAGACACCCTTGAGGACCTCATTTTGGGGTTGGAAAGTGTGGAATGAGGTAAAGCCTGGTAAAGCAGGGGTGCTCTCTTCAGCCCTGAACCCTGTTTCCATGACTGCAAAGACATCGGCATCTTCTAGTGTGAGGAGAGCCTCCAATTAGTGCATTTTCAGATTAAGGCTCCTAGCATTGAGCAGCATGACCTTTAATTGGCTTTTCGACAGATCTTTTGTGCTGGAAGATTTATCTTTTGGACATGGCCTAAAAAAGGCACAATGGGGGAAACAAGAGCTTTGGCTAAGATACGGAACTCTAGGGGTGACAGGTGGAGGCCAACTCTGGCAAAGCATCATGGCCTGTCAACCATGTCATCCCAGCCAGACAGATGCTGGATCCCCTTAGAAAGACACCAGCAATGAAGCCAATTGTTGAAGTCAAACATTTTTTGTTGGTATTATGGTATAATACTTGGTGAAGGTAGGATGCTGCTTAGGGCTAGGGTCATACCTGCCTGGAGCACATACTCTGAGAGCTCAATCATGTCTCTCTCTTCATATAGTACAGGGAGGTACATTTCAAGTCGTTAACACCAACATGGACAATGACAGAGTCATATTTGTACCTGTTGTGGAGAGACTTGAGTGCATGTGTGATGTGTGGGATTCTAGTGCCTGACAAACTGCTGACCAGGACTTTCTCCTTGTTGAGCCTGGTGAGGGGGACATCAGAGTTAACTGTTTCCATATACCTTCCCCTGGTACTTATATCTGCACTATTAACTTTGCATTCTGTGTACAGCCTCTCAGTTTCCTGTCCCCTGCATCTAACTTCTTGTAATCCACTTGCCCTTACTACATATAAGCAGCACCCATCTGCTCACACAATAGGTTTATTTACAGGAAAAGAGTTACATTTACATTGTGTGTTAATGCTTCTTGGTATGGTTTCATGTCCGCCAACACCATTGCTGGCCACAAAACAGTGCTTGGAATTGTGTAAGCACAATGAGAAGCATGCATATTCAATGATCCTGCTACTCATCTTGCTAAAATGCTTAAATCATGTAGCTTCGAGCAAAGCCTGCACCATTGTTAATGAATCCCAGGGTCAGTATTTACAAAAGTATATTAGAGGAGAGAGAATTTTCTGTTGATGGGACCAGACATGCTGCGACCTATTTGCATCTCCTCTCAAGTGCAGCAGATTCTTTGCCCTGATCCTCCAACAGAAGCCTAGTACCAACCTATGAACCTATATGGGAGAAAGGAAATTCACCCCGGGGATCACGTCAGTCGCCCTGCTAGACAGGGGTCCAGGGAAGTAAATAGTGTGGGAAGAAATAGCCAGGGAATTGTTATGGCTAGGCTTGTATAGGCCCTAGGGCTGATAGCCTAGTACCAACCTATGAACCTATGAACCTATGAGAGAGGTGCTATAGTCCACAGAAAGGTCCTTGTCCTAATAACAAAAACTGAAAGGATAAGGGCAGCAATAATGTGTTATAATGGTAACATTAGAATACAAATAATACAAGAAAAGATTCAGACTATAAATAATAATTATCTACATGGAATAAAGGATTACTACAGTGTTAAATGCATAGGGCAGTAAAGTAAAAAAAAAAAAACAGACATAAGCAAGTGGTGGTGCTGCGGTAGCATTGTCGTCTCACAGTAAGATGTTGTCCTGTTCGATTCTCAGCTAGAGCATCTTCTGTGTGGAGACATGCGTGAATGGGCATACCTTCGTTGAAGGTTGTGCGTCAGGGCCGGACACTCGGCACGTAAAAAATCTACTGCCAATCATTAGCGGACCGGAGTTCCGCTGTGGCAACCCCTAACTGGGAAAAGCTGAAAGACACAACAACATAAGCAGGTTAAATCCATGTTGACTTGAAGGATTAATACTCACAAGAAGAAGAAAATATCTGACGGGCAGAGTAAATAGATCTTACACTCATAATTATCCACCCAGTGAATTAATGTGATTAAAAGACAGAATGAAAATTATGTGACTCTCCAGGCCACATACATAGAAAATTCATACAAACCTATTGAATCATGTTTTCTACTACTAATAATATGAACATTTTAGATCACACATTTCTGTTCTTCATTTTTTATTGCATACCTCTTTTTTTCTTTCACTTTAATCAAAGCAAACATTACAAAACCTCAACAGAGAAAGGAAAGGTAGGGTTAACATTGGAAAACGGGTTGGATCTGTGCCACAGACAGCTTTTAATATCAATTTTTCATTACATTTTTAATATTATATTTAATATATGAAAGTATGGTCATTTTCCTTTTCCATATTTAAAGATTAGTATATTCGTCTAATATTCCTTTAATATTCTAGTTACTGCTAGCATTCTAAAATATGACAGAACATAAAATTAATCTAAACATTTTAATCATCCATATTATCTAAAAATAATATTTCCTTTGACCAACATTTTTTGACAGTTTTCTTTCATTTAAACTACTAATAGTGCCCATCACAAAGTATTTATAAAAGTGTTTTTTTTAACATATCTCTGTCTTGAGGATCCACTCCACATAAACACACGGTAATGCACTTTAACACAACAGCCGGAAAACTCCAGAATAAATGAACTAGTGATAAAGGGGTCAAAACCAGAACTGAACACCTAACACTTGAATACAGCTGTCAAAGAAAGCTTCATTTAACTAACTTTACTTAATTTATTTTCTACTTCATTGTAAAATAATATTGGTTTCAGATATTTGGAAAATATATATAGCTGTTATGTGAGCATTGGCTGTAGATCATGGTCAGTGTTGATGTGACACCCCAACCCCTTGGCAAGACTGGGAAAAAGGGGTTTGATGGATATGTTTCCAGTTCCCACTATATCATTAGCATATGATCAGCTCCAATCTGGTTGATGTAAATGCATTTTGAATAGCCTTTGAGGGATGCATAAAGACTCGTAAAGAAAACATCATGCAACTGTTCTTAATGTTGGAGAAGAGGTGATCACCATGATAATGACAACAACATAGCTTTATCTGTTTCACAAACGTCACACTTTCATGCAACTTCTCAATTTCCCCAAAATGCATCTGGTAAAAAGTTAATACAATCACTTAAACTTTAACTCAGTTACATTATTGTTTAACATTTTCATGGAGTAATTTACTAATGGAATATGCTTAAAAAACACAATCACTTTCAATATCAACGTCACAAATTCATTTGCTGTTTGAATTTACAAATTAACATATTTCAGTTTTGCTTCATTTTTAAGTTATAATGCAGGTATACCCTTTCATAGATTAAATTTTCTTCCAGTAATACATAAAAATTAACATAAAGATCCTTGCAAAAAGTTGGCTATGACTTGTTTAAAAAAAGTTGGTTATGACTGGAAACTCAATCCTAATTCTCTGTATTATACATTCAAATCTAATGGAAGAAGACAATTAGATTTGTTATCAAAGAAATTAATTTTCAATTCAGTGAGCTAAAGAAAACTTCTTACGTTTAAAGTGTGGTTCAAAACAATAGGATTCACAAAAATGAATATGAATATCTATCTCTCTTTCTCTCTTTGTATGTATGTATATATATATATATATATATATATATATATATATATATATATATGGATTCACTTCATAACACTGAAACTTCATAATACTGAAAATGACAAAACTTCATAATACTGAAGACCAAAATACTGAAAGCTCAAAATACTGAATACTCAAAATACTGAAACTCAAAATACTGAAAACACATATTATGCGTAAACTCAGCTTAAACAACATAAATCATAGCAATTTCTGCCAAATATATGCAGGGGGGCAAGCCCCCCTGCAGCCCCTGCTAATTATATATATCTACTCCAAGATTGCACTTAACTACACTATGTGCAACCTTGGAGTTGATATATTTAATTAGCAGGGGGTGTGGGGGGTGCAGGGGGGCTTGCCCCCCTGCATATATTTGGCAGAAATTGCTATGATTTATGTTGTTTAAGCTGAGTTTATGCATAATATGTGTTTTCAGTATTTTGAGTTTCAGTATTTTGAGTTTTCAAGATTTTGAAGTTTCAGTATTTTGGTTTCAGTGTTTTGAGTTTCAGTATTATGATATTTCGATGTTATGAAGTGAATCCATATATATACATACATATATATATGTATATATATACATACATACATATATATATATATATATATATATATATATATATATATATATATATATATATATGTATATATATGGGTCACCTTCATTCAACCAAGTCAGCAGGCCCAATTCACTGAAACTTCATTTCACTGACACTTCATTTCACTGACACTCATTTTGTCGACAATGATAAATGGCCTATTCCCCACTGTAGAGGGACCCTGGAGTTAGAATACATAGTAAGGGGGGGGGTGTCACAATGGAGGGTGTGGGGAGGGGCGAAGCCCCCACATATCATAAACGTTTTACAGTATACAGATGCATTCTTACAAATGTAATGAATAACTATTTTCAAAAAAAAACATTATAGAACCCCAGTATTGTATAACCACAAACCAGAAATAAGAAAATAAAATATGACCAGCCACAAATACCGCAGTTAATTTATTATAACAGACAAAAACTTTTCTCTCTGACGTCTTGGCTAAAAAGCCTTCAAGGAGTAAAAAAAAAGCATCTAAAAAACTTATTTAAATATTATAAAACATAACACATTTACGTAATTAAACAATTAGATCAACAGCCTCCAATTTAGCTCTTCATTTAACCCACATGGGGAAAGCGTGTTAAACTTAAGAATATATACTGCTTCCTTAAACTGAAGCAGTTTTTTAAGATTATTGCTGTCATATACTGACACATTTATTTTCTCTAAAATAGTACCTTGTAGCTCTTCATTGTTACTATTATGAAATTCATAAAAATGTGTTGCAATAGAACTCTCTAATTTGTGATTGTAAATATCTCTTGCATGCTCCAACAACCTTACTTTAAAGGCCCTCTTTGTTTCTCCTATATAAAATAGGTTACAAGGGCATTTAAGAGCATACACTACACCCACAGTATCACAAGAAAAATTATTCCAAGTTTGAATTAGAATATTATTTATAGTAGGAAAACTTCTAACTATAAATTTACATGCTTTACGCTTATTGCAACAAGTAGTTCCTACCATATAAAAATTATGTAGTATATTATTAGTTGGCAAACAAAATCTACCTTTAACTAAAAAATTATGAATGTAGAACCTCAGTATGTTGGAGGCTTCACCCCCACACCCCACAGCCCCCACACCCCCCCTTACTATATATTCTAACTCCAGGGTGGAGAATAGGCCATATATCATTGTCGATGAAATGAGTGTCAGTGAAATGAAGTTTCAGTGAATTGGGCCTGCTGAGTTGAGTGTCAGTGAAATGAACTGTCGACGAAATGAAGGTGATCCATATATATATATATATATATATATATATATATATATATATATATATATATTTATTTATTTATTTATGGGTCCATGTCATTTCATTGAAACTCCTTTGGTAGAACCCATTTGATTGAAAATTCATTTCCCTGAAAACTCATTTCATTGAAAATTTACTTCACAACAAAAATTCCATAAACTATGCTTTTGTTGGGAGGTAAGCCCCACTGCAGCCCCCACACACCCTTACTTATATATGCTAACTCCATGGTCACACGATCTTGGAAAAAAGAAATAAAAACACCACACTCAGCAAATCAGTGCTTGAGCAAAAACATAATCATCTACAAATATGGGGGTATGAAGTGATGTTGACCATGGCACTCCAACCATACTCTGCTAGATGTACTTCCATAGTAACACCTATGATGGCATAGTGGTGCAGCGGCAGCATTGTCGCCTCACAGCAAAATGTTTTCCAGTTCAATTCTCAGCTGGGGTGCCTTCTGTGTGGAGTCTGCATGTCCTCCCTGCGTTTGAGTGGGTTTCCTCCGGGTGCTCCAGTTTCATCCCATGCTACAAAGACATGCATTTGGAGCCTTTCTGCATTTGTGTGGGTTTCCTATGGGTGCTCCAGTTTCCTCCCATGTTACAAAGACATACATTTGGAGCCTTTCTCCCCGGGCCTCTGCTGAAAATTGGCTTTGTTCCAAGTTGGACTTTCCTGGTTAACAAATGTTAAATAAATAAAAATGATTAGAAATGACACAATCAGAGATGTTATATAGAGCTCTACACTCTTCAATGAGTTGAGTTTTCAGTGAAAAGAATTTTTGATGAAATGGGATTGACCAAATGAGTTTCAGTGAAATGAGCTTTCAATGAAATGACATGAAACCATGTGTATAAGTGTGTATAGCTATATATGTCTTATGCTCATTCATTACATTTCTTGATAAAAGATTTAGAATTTGAAGCACCAGCGGTCAGCACTGGAATAACTCATATATGTCTAACATATATATATATATATATATATATATATATATATATATATATATATATATATATATATGTGTGTGCACACACACACACACACACACACACACACATACATACATATAACCTAACAAAACAAGGCAAATGAAGCAATAAATATTGCGTTTATTTCTCACAAGGTAAGCGCTTTCGTCTCAACACCCTTTCCAATGAGACTTTTTCAGACAATACTTTCACATAAGGAACAGTCTTTTATAATATCAGCAGCAAATTACATGACAATCTAAAAAGCATCACTTAAATAATTACTGAATAATGTCATATAAAACTTTAAAAGACAAGCATATACTATAAATAAAGCCATGCAACTGATGTGAATAAATAAAATAAATACTAATGTTTGAAACCTCTTCTTTTCAAATACATTACAAATTCTTCCCTGTTATTAAGGCCAGGGGAAACAAGCATTTAGCCTAACTTGCCATGAATACTCTAACCAGCCTAACTCTTCCTTTATATTCATATAGAACACTGTGGCGTTTAATTTTTCTAATACCAAAAATTTAAAATTAACTTTACATTTTTTGGTTTTATAATGTTTACTGATAGCATTAGTTTCATCCTCAACTTGAATTATGTGAAAGTATTGTCTGAAGAAGTCTCATTGGAAAGGGTGTTAAGACAAAAGCGCTTACCTTGTGAGAAATAAATGGAATATTTATTGCTTCATTTGCCTTGTTTTGTTGGAGTATTTGAGGAGTTGGAGTATTTGCTGTTTTTTGTAGACACATACATATTTATTTATTTATATTTGTTGACCAGGAGTGTCTGACTGGACGTAGGTCCATTTATAGCGGAGGCCCGAGGAGTAAAGCTCCACAGTTAAAATAAACAGACAGTAGTTACATTGGATTACATAAAAATCTGCGGTGGTGGTGCTGCGGTAGCATTGTCGCCTCACAGTCAGACGCTGTCCGGTTCGATTATCAGCTACAGTGTCTTTTGCGTGGAGACATGCGTGAATGGACATACCTTCATTGAGGGTTGTGCATCAGGGCTGGTAACTCAGCACTTAAAAATCAACTACCAATCATTAGCGGACCAGAGTTCCGCTGTGGCGACCCCTAACCAGGAAAAGCTGAAAGACACAACAGTCACATTGGATTACGTAGTGATTAACAATTTACATAGCAATTACTTACAACATATTTACAGATGAAGAACATAGTAC
>NC_056746.1:1010006339-1010131339 GCF_019279795.1 Protopterus annectens | reverse complement strand
TACATTATTGATAATTGAGAATCATATGAAGCCTAGACAATCATTCCCAGACATACATTGCTCATAGATGAAGGTAGTAGTTTAGACCTGTGGGGAGTGCCCCTAAACCTAAGATAGATCTCTCATATGCTTCCACCATGCATAAAGGACAGTTGGTGCTAGCAAGAAGGTAAGTTTTGGAATTCCCATCCATTTATCCAGGCCACACTTGAATTGGGTCAGGGAACTGCTCTGTTTAATGAATAGTATAAGTCTATTCCACAAGATCAGAAGTCCCTGCAACATGTATCTGCCTCTCCAAAAGTTCTCTTTATATTCCAGTATAGATGAAGTTCTCTGAAATGTTGCCACTGATGTTAGATTTACTGAGGTGCAGGAGGTTAGACAGAACAGCAAATGTATATGCCCTGTATGCAAAGCAAACTTCCCTTGTCAGAAGCCTATATGATACTGAGAAGAAGTGTAAAGATTCAAAAGGAACCTGTACCTCTCATGGTTGCCTTACTGAGGAAGTGTTGCAGTTTCTCAGGCTGTGTCAAGATCTTGGACTGGTACCTACCAAAAGGTGTGCTCTATTATATGATTGGTCTTATGACAACTAAATACAGTCAAATAATTACTTCTTTGAATCTAGATGATACTGCCTTGGAAATATGCTCAAGTGTGGAATGGTGTCAAATGCCTTGGCCAAGCCAATGCATGTAGTATGTACTGACTTACCCTCATCCATTGCCTCTGTGACTATATCAAAAAGTTCAACCAGGTTCATTTTTCAAGATCTTCCCTTTACAATGTGATATTGACTTGGATCCACAGACTATAGGTTGCATATTTCTTTTTGAATTTGTTTCTTAATAATCCTTTCCACAGCCTTGTATATGAGGCTGGTCAGGCTAATAGGTCTGTAATTATTGGGGTAAAAGTGCTTACCGATCATTTTGTCTTAAATAAAAGTCTTATATTGTTTATCTTGATGAAAACTACGTTTGTGTTATTACTATTGATGGTCTGAAGAGACGTGTTGGAGTTACAGTCTGAAGAGACGTGTTGGATTGAACGTTTATTGCTTACAGCCTGGTTTGACCTCGAACAGTATTGTTTGATTATTTCTACACAGTTACTGGGGTATGTTGAGGGTTCACTCTTCTAGAAGGGTATGATGGCAGCTATTTTCCACCCTTCTTGTAAAAAAAACAATAAAAAAAAACAGTTTAGAGGCTGAGGTCGAACAATTTCAGAAGTTCTTCTTTCGGCTTTATCTGGTTAGGGGTCGCCACAGCGGAACTCTTGTCTGCTAATGATTGGCAGTAGATTTTTATGATGCCGAAGTGCCAGCCCGATGCGCAACCTTCAACAAAGGCATGCCCATTCATGCATGTCTTTCGAATGCCACTCGACCATGGGGAGGACATGCAAACTCCACACAGAAGGCGCTCCAGCCAAGAATCGAATGGGAGAACCTCTTGCTGTGAGGCAACAACACTACCACTGCACCACCACTGCTTCAGTTCCATAAGGGGATCTATTAATTCATTCTTCAGGCTGACAAGAATGCTACCTAGTATGCTATTAGAACCTGCACAACAAATATTTTTAGTCTTCAAGAGTATCCTTAGAATTTGATCAAGAGTGATTGGGGGAAGTTAATCAGATATATGTGTTGGGATTAGTAGAGGGGATAGAAGAGTGAAGTTTGAGATAAATTTTTCCACTAGTAATCTGGCTGTATCCCCAGGGTCTGAGTAAGTGGCATAATTTTGTATCGGGTCTGTGCAATGATCAGTGTAATTTCTGAGGCTTCTAATGCAGCTAAAGTTATCCTTTATCTGGGTAGGAATTTTTAACTGATGCCTAGCTGTAGAAGAATTTATGAGGGTCCAGAGTTTCTTATTAAGCCTTTGGAGTAAATTTTTAGAGTTATCAGTGCTAAGTATATTATGTATTCGATGAGCATTTTCTTTTATTATAAAGTTTGATGATGCTGGAATTCCACCCCAGTGGTTTATTTTTGAACTTGGCATTGTATTTGCACAGGATGAGATAGTTACATTTATACAGGAATTGACATGACAGTAAAAGCTGTTCATGAACACTATCAGGTTCATCATGAGTGGAGGGGTTTGAAATGTGCTAGGTAAACACTGAACCTTAGTAGAACAGCCTTGATATAATCCTTGAAGACCAAGGTATTAGAGAATACATCATACTTTACCCTGATGGAGAATATTATTAAACAATGGTTGGATTTGACCAAGGATGAGGTTACAGAGGGTGTGGAACAAAGCAGACTCATATTATCAAGGACCAGACATAGCACTTTGTTTCCCTTGAATGTGGAATGGACTACTTAGTCTAGAGATTTTGCACTGATGAAGTCTTGGCCATACATGTTTGATGTTGTTGATGTTTCTCAGTAGATTGAGTGGTAATTTAAGTAACCTAGGAGAATGGTTTTGGCCCTGTAACAAGGGTTTCTGATTTGGTTAACCAGGAGGAATGAGCCAAGAGAAACATGGATGAGATCCTATAATTAGTTATGATGTGAAACAGGATTTGTTTCTTGTAAATTGATCATGGAGAAATCTGAGTTTGTTGTTTTGCCTTATGAGCCTAGATAGAAGACTTTTTTGGTATATGGACGCACCACTACTTGTGCCTCTGTTAGTTGTGGGAAGTCAGAAGGTATTAAAGGCATTGAAGTCCAGCACTGAGGACTTGCTAGGATTGCAATGGTACCATGTTCATATGATCCAAATATCAACATTTTTAAGAGTTAAGAGTGCACGTAGTGAGTGTAGCTCATATCTAGGCATCTAACTTTGAACAGCAATACCCTTGTAAGATCTGGATTTTGATTTACAATGCCAGGAGCTTGTTTGGAATGGCCAAGTCTAAAAAGGCTTTATGGGATGGAAAATCATTTTGCTAATATATAGAAACATTGGAGTAGAGATGCAGGCCATCTCTGGAAAAAACAGTTAGGATCATCATCTCCTCCAAGCTAATATACATATATTGTACCCCCTTTTGAATGGCGCCAAAAAACTAAACCAGTAGTTGTTATTGATTATCTTTTCTTTGAATTGTGGCATCATTTGTGGTGAGGAAAGAATGTTGTTCAAGACTAATTTAATACAAGCTTTAGACACATATTGTGAGACCATCATGACTCTATTCATATAGTCCAAAGATATATGTCTCCAAACTATCAACCCTATGTGTACAGTTACCATATCGTAGGTGTGCCTAGCATGGAGATACTAAATTGCTTTAGCAACATATTGGATCCTGACACCTGAGAGGCAGCTGATAATCACCCTTTCCTTGTTCAGCTTGGTAAGTGGCTTATCAGTGTGTCTTACTGTTGAGTCATTAACAACACAGATATTTGCTTGAGTAGTTGTTTGTTTATAGAGTGACTCTTTTCTGTTATTTTTTATGAGGTGATACATACACTGCATGACTGTGATGGTGCTGCTTAGGAGTCTATTTTCTCAAGTTTCTTTTAGGAGGACATGGTGGTTTATAAAACGTATGCCTGAAAACCTCAACATAGGTCTATATGATCTGTGTTTTGTATGACTGTAGTCAAAACTTGTTTGGTGTTTGATTACACATGAGTGAAAGTCTGGATTCCACTGTTATTGTGTACTTACAAATCTCACAAATTGTTTCAGATGATAGGAGTAATCAGTCATTGTTAGTTGTTACACTGTCTCAAATATCAATAGCTAGCAGGCTCATGATGGAAGGACCTATATGTTCTGTTCCCGTAGTTTACAGGAATTTGACTTAGGAAACGATAAATTAATAGGTTCTGTGTGGTGTGAAATACATGATTTAGTTAAGGTGATATAGATCCCTATGTCAATAGGCAGTTTTAATTTAAATCAAACTTATATTATATTGGATATTTATTTTCCATTAAGGAGCAATGTGCCCTTAACACAAACCAGACAAACAGAGAAGATGAATTAGTAATGAGTTGGAGACAGACTACCAAGGACAGCACACAACAATAATTAGGGTTTAATTTGCAACTTATTTGCTCATAGCACCCTGCACCCCCCCCCCCACAACCCAGTAGGCAAAGCACTGATGCTCTGATTTGAAAGAATAGGTAGATGAGAAGACAGGATATAACAGTGTAAGCAGCTAAGATGAGTACTAGCTAATCAACGATCACCTAAAAATAACTACATAAGTAAATCTTATCCTAGAGCTGCACTGATCCCCCTACTGCCACAAGGTGAAATCAGTAATTACATTCCAGCAAAGTCCCTCCCCTCAGGACAACTTCTTACTTCACTTGAGCTAAAACCCATGCAGAATTGTCCTAGTAAATAAAGCAAAAAAATAATAATAATAATAATAATTAAAAAAAAAAAACACTGTAACCATCTCTGACAAGCAGTAGCCAGTGAGAAAGCTTCTAAAAATAACTGTGGGATCAAATCATGGCCTAAAACTGCACTAATTCCCTCCTCCTTTTACCAAAAAATAAACAGTAATTAAATTCCAGAAGGACTTACAAGCAGAAAAAGATTTAAGTGCACAGAATAACAATAAGTGTTCCTAAAGCCAGTAAATCAGTGTTTAAATTCAGTGCATATTCAAACAGGACTTAGCTAAATGGATACAGCTTCAGAAATAGTCAAAGTCAGTTATTACAGTATGTGTTTGACAGCAACATGATGAAATACATTACTGCATCCATTATTTATTTATTTAGTCAAACATTTGATCACAACCAGATATCTAAGGTGTACATAGTCAATAAAGTGACTGTGATTGGTTCACACATATGTGTGTGTCTGTGTGCCTACACACAGAGCATGCGCATGACAGCAACAAGCTGAAATATATACATATATTTATTAATTCACTGATTTGATCATAATCAGACATCTGAGGTGAACACAGACAATAGAGTGACTAATTATTGGGCATGTGTGTGTGTGTGTGTGTGTGTGTGTGTGTGTGTGTGTGTGTGTGTGTGTGTGTGTGTGTGCATGCACGTGCATGTGTGTGTGTGCATGTGTGTGTGTGTGTGTGTGTTTGTGTGTGTGTCTGTGTGTGTCTGTGTGTGTGAGCAAGCACATGCATTTGAGTGAAACAAGTTGGAACACATTACTGAGGTTTTTTTTTTATTTGTTCACAGTCAGACATCTCAGATATATACTTTTGGTAAAGTGGTTAGTACTACCTCATATGTCCGAAATGAGCACTCTTTCTCCAAGTATCTCTAGCTTGTATTATGAAGAGGAAGACTATTGTTGGAAGACTATTTAGAATACAGAGTAGTGTATGACCAGTTAGTTATATAAAATTGTAACAATAGTCAAACTGACCCTGAGGTAATATAGCCATA
Source organism: Protopterus annectens (assembly GCF_019279795.1). Classification (NCBI taxonomy): domain Eukaryota; kingdom Metazoa; phylum Chordata; order Ceratodontiformes; family Protopteridae; genus Protopterus; species Protopterus annectens. Next base: position 1,010,125,968 of record NC_056746.1, on the reverse strand, counting down.
TTCCAGTTAGCCCCATCCATTCAGCTGTTTCCTGCATGCCTAGTATATGACAATACCGAATAGTCAGCAAATCTTGAAAACAAACTAAGTTTAATCAGTATGTTTATAAATAGAATAGATAATATTTCTGATGTTAGAGTGAAAACATTCAACCACACCCATACATACAAAGTATAACTTGACCAGATAAGCAGAGCAGTAATGAAATATTTCAGAGGTAATCATACTCTTCTAGAATATGGTAACATAGGAAAAAAACAAGCTTCAGAGCTTTGACACAACTTTTTTTCCTGTGAGGGAAAAAAAACTTTCATGAATCTCTTTATGTTCAAGTAGCCATATTCCTACAGGGTTATTCATTTCAGCTTCTGATATCAATATGTGTAACCAGCCATTAAATTAAATATATTTTATATTCCATCCCCAAAAGTTGTACAACTACATCATATCTCATCAAATATAATGTGTTGCTATATATGTAGCAGAGCAAAATAGTCCAATTTGGAGTATTTTTCCCTTACATGGTTTAACCTCCATGCTTCCTGTACATCAAGCCTTACTCCCATAGGTCTTGAGTTCATTTTTTTCTCAGTGTAGGGGTCCTGTGTACACAAAGCAAAATACTGGAGGGGGTAACATCCCTACCTGCAGCCGATCTTATGCTTGCTACCAGGGGAGAATAACTTTGCCCCAGTGGCATGAAGGTTCTGGTTTCAGCTCCAGACTGGGGCAATTCTTGTTAAAGAATGGATCCAACTGTCCCCACAGTGGGAACTGCATAATACACTTCTCCTCTTTAGCAGCCTTCAAGATGTTGGGCACTGATTGCAAAAGTATTTTGATTTATGTCCTCAACCCCACATCATTTTAGGTATGCAAAACCTTCCTAATGTGCATGCATACCATGGATCTGCTAATGAATACTTCAATAACCTCCACGCTCAAATCCACAGTCTAGCTTTTTTCATTGCCACTCAAGGCTCCACCTAATGTTGTTGATTCATCAGATGAAACCACCTCCCAATGGTAGATGAACTGGCATCAGTCACATGTTACTTTCCCCCAACTGGATCTTCTTGAGGTCCTATCTGAATTCCAGTTGCCCAAATTATAGCCAGCATCACTGTCAGGGGTTTATTCCTCTATACCACAGACTGGGCTAAAGCTATATGTTACAGAAGAAAATATGCTACAAGCAACATTCTAGGCTTCTCTGTCTTGGGAAAACATAAGAAATAATAAATAAAACCAGGTTTAAATAACAATGTAGTCATGTTTAGAAGCAGTAGCAAATATTACACATGTAACATAGAAATATATGAGGTGTAAATTGCTCAACCAAAATAAATGTTTTATAAGCAATTATGAAGGCATTTGTATAACAGACAGCAACCAACCTAGTACTAAGGTAAGCCAACATGTTGTAATAACTTTTAAAGAACATAAGGATTTTAATGTAGCTGTATTTTTATTACACTTTTCTGACCCTGCAAATTTATGACCATTGGCTAATTTCTGGCAACTCCAGATTTCCCAAACCAGACTGCCTGCCTTGTCTTCCAGACCAAGGCAGGGACTGATAAGAGAGGACATTGTGGAACAAGATAATTTCTCCTCCAAAGCTGATGAACAAGAGATCCTCTATTCCAAGGATGGCTGGCAGTGAAGACATGTTATTGGTTTATAATCTTAATGCAGATCCCACTGCATAGAGAGATGAAGCCCTAGTTATTTATTTAATTTTGTTGCCTTAGTCTCACTAGGCATAGCCGATTTTAGAGCAGACTTGAAACAGTATTCATGCTGAGTAAAGGAAATTTGGTCAGGACTCTATAAATATTCATCCAACCACTTATGGGTAGGGGAAAGGACATTAAGAGAATGGAAAATGGAGTCATGAATGCTGTAATGTCAGAGGAGATTCAGAATGATGATGTTCTGGAAATGCCAGTAAATGATCTACAATTAACTTGCTAATTCCTGGAGGCTTACCTGATGAGGTTTGAAACAATGAACAAAAGTGATAAAAACTATGAAAAATCCATGATCTGTCATGAACAAATAGATCTATTATAGCCTATAACCAAAAAAAGAAGTGACTTCTTCAAAGTAAATAAAATAGTTTGTTTCTGTATTATAGATGACCAAAGATATCTCAGAAGGGCAAAATTCAGACAGTGCAAGGGCTGCTGGACATTGGAAGATAACAGAGAAAGTGCACTGTTATTGGGCCAGATTTTGTTAATGAAAATAATTAAGGAAAATAGAAATGAGAGAACAAACATACTTCAGAAAAAAGATCCTTGATAAGGTTTTTGATTAAGATGGAGAATGAATTTGATAGATACATATTTAAAAATATCCAACCACTACATTTTATAGCTCAGAAAAGCAGATCAGTAATATATCTTGGCAAAAAGGCTTTTGTTAATATAACATTTGAGATTTCTGAATTTGTCTCTCAGTTTGCCACTGAAGCTGGGAACAACTTAAAGTTCATAAAAAGATTAAGACAATGTCTTTTGTATTTTACAATTGCAAATAGAAAAGAAACTCCTCATAAAATTTATAACATGTTTTTGAACAGACATTTGTGTGCTTTTGAAAATGCAATGTATAAAAGTACATGAAATAAGGAAAAAGATACTGCTTATAGAGGAATTTAGATTGGGAGTGGGACGCCTGGATAGATATGGTACAAAAGATTTCAGATTATGTCATTTGAATAATATGATTTTCTTCATGGGTTCAGGGGGAATGTTAATGTCTGGTGGCCAACCAAAGGCCAGCAATTTTTGTGGGGATAGAGAGCATTTAATAAATGAATGTGTGAACCACTGATATAAGCAAAATAGGGAGAAGAGTCATTTAAAATTAAATTGTAAAACAAACTGCACAAAATGTGGCAGTGGCAATCATGTGGAATTACAGCAAAATAAAAGTGGAAAAAAAAATAAAATAAGTGCACCACAAAAGTAGGGGCACAAATTATAAACATAGTATGCAATGAAACTGTGCTATCAGATAATTCACAGCCATATTTCATAGATGAAAGCCAGAAAGAGTCTATTGTATTAACTAAGAAATATCAATGTTTGGAATCTGAAACAGACATGAAGAATGATGAGGATGAGACACTCAAAACTGAAGATGCTAGGACTTCTGATAAATGAGATATGTCAAGAAAACATTGCAATATGAAAAGTTAAAATGGGCTGAGACAGAGAATGGATATTGTAAAAGCGTTATTTCAACATCTGTAGCATGAAGACTTTTTTAAAGAAGACTGCTTATATTAAGTTGGTGTTTAACATTTGTCTTTGATGTAATTTGTTTAATGGATACATAATTTATCACCCCTCAGCAAAGAAAAGGTTTTGAAATTCTCAGGTGAAGGAAGGTGATGTGGTCCTTTCAGGACTGAAGAATGTACAATAATAATAATTTTAATCCAGAACTCATAGATTCAGATTCTAAAAGCAGTTGTGGTAAGTCCAGAAAAACTGCTGCAAATAATATAAGAAAATGGGGGTCAGTTTTCCACATTATTTCACATATACAAATATTAAAAATAAAAAATAAGAAATTCAAGATTTTAGAATAGCAAATATGATCTTAATTTGAATGGGAAATTTTAACTTTGCATTTAAGAAACATATAGGATAAGATAGAACAAAATGTAAAGACTTCTGTTGGGTATCTGTAAAACCTGCCACTTAAAGGTGGGAAAACAAGGATTTTTTACATAATTTTTACCTAATGAAAAGGAAAGACTGGGGCATTGTATTCTACATGCAGGTTCATTAACAGAATACGATGATTAGCAGTTAATAGCACGGTTTTCATACTATGCTGCTATACGGGAAGAATTTAGAAAGGATAATGATGGAAAAGAAGACAACAGTTACATGATTCTTATATTCAAATAAGGGAATCTTATCAGAGATTAACTTTATTTTAGCTAGCTTTAAAGGACAAGTGCAAGTCAAAATATTTAAGTACTGAAAAGGTTAGAATTTCAAATTTTAAATCAAAAGAAATTGGTGAAGAAAATAAAAAAATAGTTTTATGAAGAAAGGAAATGATCATGAGAGGCAGAAAAGAAAAAAATAAATCCATTTGTTCAGTGAAAGAATAAGTATTTTAATGATCTGCTTATTAAATCAGTAAGGAACTGAGTGTTATAGAGAAAAAGAAAGAATTAATAGAAAATAGATTATACAAGTATGCTAAAAAATTAGGGTAAAGTTGAAGGATTATGAAGAGCTGAAAAGTTAATAGAAGATGACTGATGAAAAATATAAAATTTTACAAATTTTACATGAGTTGGAAATAGCAATAAAAAATATTCAAAAAGTACTTCTCCAATGCTAGACATGTTAAGTAATGAATTTTACACAGCACTGGTAGTTGAGCCAAAAGAAAAAATATGTATATACAAGTACTAAACGAATGGTACACAGATTATAAACTTTAGGTAAAACCTTACAAACGAGTGAACAAGGTTTTGCACAAAATTTGTAAAATGAAGTTGATGAAATTCAAGGTAAAGATGCAGGAAAAAAAATTGCTATCATATGGTATTCTAATGACATTTAATTATATTTACAATGAGGTGCTAGGAAAATATTGGAAGAATATAGCTTTTGGAAAAAGATTTCTCCCTTTAAGTTAAGAAATTAAGCCTTAACTAAATTCTTGCCTTCTGTAAATGGATGGTCTAAAAATAATTTAATTTGAAATGAGGAACGAAAAAGGCTTTGCTTTTTGTGAATAATGAATATAGCAGTAGTAAAATACAAAAAAAAAAAAAAAAAAAAAAAAAAAAGAATCAGATTATATGTGAATTGAGCCAGGAGATAAAAGTTTATGCAGAAGATGTGATGTTACTGATACAAGATGCTTCTTCCCTGAAAGAGGCGATTAAAACCCAAGGTAGAGTGGGGAAAAGGGACTGATTTTAAATTAAAAAAAATTAAGAGTTATAAGACGAGTAAAAGCAAATTATATTCTACAACCAAAGACGATAAAAATATGAGACATTGCTTTGGAAAATTGGATAATGTGATAAAAGTGTTTCAAGAACAATTAGAAAACAATGGATATTGTAGAAATGTGGGAAATCTTCAAGATGTCATTTAACAAGAAGATACATTTAACTTAATAATGCGTTATTTATACTGAGTTACTATAGAGGAATATTTTGCTTGTCAGAACAATTAAGCAAACAGTAAATGGAAGACACCACTGTCTCTAGACTGAACCCTTTAAAAAGAGCTATTTATAATGAAGTAAGTCATAGTGATTTGAGTTTAATATATCTCACAATATATTTAGCTTTCTTACATTTAATATAATCAAGAAAAAGTGTTTAAAATCAACATTGTTATTTTTAAATAAATAGTATTGGGAAAGTCTGCTAGAAGGAGAAAAAAAGTAGTATGAAAACCAAACAAATTTGGTTTTCATAATTATCAGATGAAAGTGCTACTATGGAAACTTAATATCAGAAATAAAGGTAAAGAGAAGAAATGGTATTCAATCATTATAAAAGGACCTTATCCCCCTCTCACTAAGGCAAACTAAAACATGTGAAGTAAAACAATGCTGGAAAATTATTGGATATGTTCCTGCTTACCCCAAGGATGATCCTAATTATCTTCGTATACTTAGCTCCTCATAAATTCACCTATTTGTTCTCGCCAGGTTGATCGCAGTTACCTCCTCATACTTTCTTTCTCATAAGCAACTACCTCTTTACTGTCAAGTCTCACTTTTCATTCTTCAAGCAAACCATCCATTCCTATTAAACAAAAGCAAATAAATACATAAACATACATGAACAAGATCAGGGTATCATAGATACTACAGAAAAGGAATAAAATATAATAAGGGGAATTAAATCTGTGCATAAGAATTCATAGGTAACAGTGACAGCAAATTAATGGTATATGAAGAAAATTAAAATGGAGAAAGAGATACAAAATGTTTTTTAATAAGCAAGGTACTATTTGTATTATGTATTACTGCAGTTATGGAAAGCAGCAAAAAGAGCCTAAAAAATAGCAGCATGGGAGGTTATGGATGGAGTGAAGCTAAATCTTGTTATGTTTTTTACAGATACTATTGCATGGATAGCAAAGAAAATATTTTATTTATATATGGATAAAAGAGTTAAAAACTGAGATAAAACTTCTTAAACATAGAAAAGAACAAAGATATATGAGGTATGTGTTAAAAGAGGAGTGAAACTGATGCATCAGTGTTAGGAGTAAAGTACGGTAAGAAGGAAGTGGTGAAAAAGGAATAGAAAGAGTACTAAAATGTATAATAAATGGTGTATACAGCAGCTAGACTGTCATCTACAAAGCAATCATATTTAATAAACTCTGAAACAGTGGGGGGTTAGCTTATTTTGAGAGGTAAACATGCTTCTGTCAGAGAAGGGAAAAAAGTGTTAGAGATTGCATTTGGCATTTTCTGGGGTTCTAAGCAGGACTTGATTTAAAAAGGAGTAATTTAACCTGAGGATCTACTACAGGTACTTGGATGCTAATGGCTCACAACATATCTCCTCACTGACACTTGCTAGGAAAAGCAAGTTTAAACTCCCACTAGCCTGTCCATTTCTATGTAGCCCTCTCTATACCCAACCCTCCAAAAATATATACTCCTACCAGAACCTAAACTCTAACACTAAAACTCCTACCCAGTTCCCCACTCACTCCCTTACCCTAAACCACCACTCCTCCTCCCAATTCTTAAGGTCCCCAGTTGTTCCGTAAACCTAAAATTCCAACCCTCCTCTTTAAACCTAAATTCCTTGATTGCTCCATAACAATAAAACTTCCCTCCTGCTCCCTAAACCTAAAGCTCCCTTCTCAGTTCCTAATACCTAAAACACAATTCAAACTCCCTAAACCTAAAACTCCTTTCCCGGTTCCTATACCTAAAACTCAGTTCCCACTCCCTAACCCTAAACCACCACTCCTCCTCCCAATTCTTAAGGTCCCCAGTTGTTCCGTAAACCTAAAATTCCAACCCTCCTCTTTAAACCTAAATTCCTTGATTGCTCCATAACAATAAAACTTCCCTCCTGCTCCCTAAACCTAAAGCTCCCTTTTCAGTTCCTAATACCTAAAACACAATTCAAACTCCCTAAACCTAAAACTCCTTTCCCGGTTCCTATACCTAAAACTCAGTTCCCACTCCCTAACCCTAAAACTCCCTTTCTCTTCCCTAACACTAAACCCCTTCCCACTCCCTAACACACAAATCCTCCTCCTGACAATTCCACATAGCTCCTTACCTAAACTTATATTTGAGTTTTTGCAAGAGCAGCAGCCTACACTCACTATACGTCTCTGGCTTCAAGACAGTGTTTTTTGAGCACTTTGGACTTGAGTGCCTATAGTGTTTCCTAATCCCGGCTGTTGTGTATTTGCACATTTGTTTCTCAGAAAATTATATTTTGAACATGATTTATTATTAGAAAATGGTTAAATAAGAATTGTATATTATGCAAGAATAATGATAAAAAATGAAATCAAATCAACTTTCCCAGAAGTAAATAGCACTAGTAAAAGCTAGAACAAGTGCCGGTTTCTTGTTAAGTACTGTTAAATTCTTCTACAAGTTGATATATCTGCCAGCCTCTATTGGCCAAAACCTAAAATAACCATCAGTTACACTACAGTGCACTAACTTCCCATTTCAACAGCTTTATTTCAAAGAATAATAGCTAGAAATCTAGTATAGCTCTTTAAATGTTATAATGCATGAAACAAACAAAAAATAAACCAAAACACAAGCAACTGGTCTACATGTAGCCAACATATGCAATACTAATAACTAAGAATAAAATGTATTTATTTATTTATCTGACATTTGTTAACCAGGATAGTCCATCTGAGAAAAAGCCCTTTTTCAGTGAAGGCCCCGGGAGAAAATCTCCATAGTACAAGTAAGCAAGAAAAATTTGCAAAAATTGAAGCTGAATACAATATACAATAAAACAATTAAGCAAATGTAGATAAAGTTCCACAGTGCAATACACTAAGAGGGATTTTAACACTGAAGAAAAAACTTAGCAAAGAAATATACAATAAAACATTTGACTGAATTTGCATAACACATTGGGTTATCTTCAGAGGGTTATTATACAATACAGAGCAGTTGTTAAGTGAGTTATGGTAGTAGGGAAGGGTGAAATAGAGAGGATAGTGGTAGAGAAAGGGGTGGATTCATGTGGGATGATTACAGAGGCAAATCCATGTGGTACCCTTTGAGAGTTTTTTTTTTTGAATTTGTGGATGCGGGAAATGTTTCTACGGGTCATAGGGAGCTTGTTCCATGCAAGAGCAGGGATGTAGCTGTAGAGATTCTTTCCAATAGATTTTTTAGGTTTGCGAATTTGTAAGAGACATTGGTCGGAGCTTCTCAGGGATCAAGGGGGCTTATAGAGGGAGACAAGTGAGTTAATGTTAGGGCAAGAGGAGGGCTTATTCAAAATAGTATGGATAATGAGAAGTTGGGTAAATATGAGTTGGCTAGGAAACCAGCTGAGTGTCAGGAGAGTGAGACAGTGCTGTGATCTTGAAGGCAGACTGGCTGCAAATCTAGCAACTTTGTTGTAGGTGGTTTCAAGTTTGGAAAGTAGTGAAGATTGTAGGTTGGTTAAAATTTGAGAGCTGTAAAAGAGGTTGGGGAGAAGGTAAGCTTGGGCTTGTGAGAACCTAGAGTTGGGTGCGAGGAACCTTTTATTTATTTATTTATTTTACACTTGTTGACTGGGGTAGTCCAACTGAATACATATCCATTTTCAGTGGAGGCCCAGGGAGAAAAGCTCCACACATACATACAGAAAAATTGTTACATTAAACAAGTTAAAACACTATTATAGATACAATTGATAGGATAAAAGTAATTCCTTCTTTAATATATAAATCTGATTTGTTAAAGTTTATCAAATTAGGAAGCAATGTAGGGGTGGACAAAAGACTTCTTTAGCACTTGTTTATATTGCCAGAGTTAGTCAGGCTTAGAGCAAGGACATAGCCATCGTATTTTAATGTACTGTTTTAGACTTTTTCTGAATTGGGTTAGAGCGGGTTCTGAAGTAAGCTCAGCAGGAAGTGAGTTCCATATTTTGCCAACAGAGTTGGCATATAGAGAGTCTCCAGCTAAGTTGTTGGCACTGAATGTTTGGACTAGTCGTTTGTTGGATGTGCGAACTGACTTGAGGTTACTGTAAGGGGTGATAATGTTTGTAAATACGGGTGTGTTTTCAGGTTGGTAGAGAATTTTATGTGCTACTATTAACTGATTGAACTGAAGCTGGATAGGAAATTTTAGCCACCCTAGAGTGTTTAGGTTCAGGCAGCACTCTATATGCTGCTCCAGCGGCAAATCTAGCAATATGATTAAAGCACCTAGAGAGTTTATTAAGGTCAGACTTACTCAAGTTTGTGAAGAGAAGGGATGCATAAAGGAGGGTGGAAAGTAGATGTGCACAGGCAATAAAAGTCCTAGCTAGAGGAGTGAGAAAAGGTTTGTTCTTGTATAGCAAGCCAAGTTTTTTATTAACTTTTTTAATAGTTTCATTAATATGCGTATCAAACTTGAGGTTATTGTCAACTGTTATGCCTAAGAATTTGGTACAGGGGTCTGGGACAATGACAGTGCCATTGTTAGATTTTATATTAAAGGTAGGAGAGGAGGCTTTACAAGTGGGGGAGAAAAGCAGCAGCTTTGTTTTGTTAGGCTTTAATAGGAGACGTCGATTACTGAGTCAATTTTCGACTCTATTTAAAACATTTTGGGATAGAGTCTGCAGACTTAAAGAGGAGGTAGCAGAGCAAATTAAAGTGGATCATCTGCATATTGAATGCAGGTGGCTGTTGAGATGACTGTGTATAGGTCATTAATAAAGACAGAAAATAACAGGGGTCCTAATATAGAGCCCTGAGGAACCCCAAGGGTGATAGGTAGAAGGGAAGATAGTTTGTTTCCATACAGTAAACCAAGCTTTTAGTGAGTTTTATTGATGCATTTAAGTACATGAAGGTCAAATGTTAGTTGATCATCTACTTTTACTCCAAGCAGTTTAATGTTGGATTCAGCTATGATCATAGTGTTGTTGAGGGAAGAGATGGTGAATGAGGATTTAAGATGGTAAAGGGATTTTGGGAGGAAGAGAAGAAATTTTGTCTTTTTAGGGTTTAGTATGAGTTGGTTTTAGTAAGCTATGTTTCACTGAGGTTGAAAGATGTTTGTGTCAGGGTTAGCAGGTCAGTGGGGCTATCAGGGATAGAAATGATGGTGGAGTCATCAGTGTATGAGGGAAGACTGAGGACAGGATTTGTTAAGCTGGTTAGTAAAAATGTTAAAAAGGAGGGGACCTAAAATGGAGCCTTGAGGGACAACCATTTTGATGGGGAGAAAAGGAGAAAGAGCAGAGAGCCATTTTACAGATTGCATCCTGTTTGTGAGGTAGCTATTGAACCAGGAGATAGTTGCTGAGGAGAGGTTGAGTCAAGAGAGTTTGGCGAGAAGGATGGTGTGAAAAAGAGTGTCAAAGGCTTTGGAGAGATCTAAAAAGATGCAGGATGATAGCATATCATTATCTCTAGCTAGGGACATGGAGTTAGTAAAGGAAATACGTGCAGTAGTGGAGCTATGGTGAGGGCAGAAGCCATGCTGAGTAGGGGCAATTAGGTTTTCACAAGTAAGGTAAGCTGGGATTTGTTTATAAACACAGTGCTCTAGAATTTTGGAGGGGAGAGAGTATGGCAATATCTCAATAATTAGAGAGGTTAATAGAATTTCTACCTTTGTGGATTGGGATAGTGTGAAACTTTTTCCAGAGGGCAGAAACGGTGGATTCACTAATTGAGTGGTTTATAAGGATGGAGACAGGATATGCTATGGAGTAAGAAGCAGCTTTTAGGAAGATAGGAGGTAGGTTGTCAGCTGAAGGGGAACATGATTTACATTTGATAAGTTTTTTGATGTAGCTGGTTGGAATGGGTTTTAGTGAGAAAGGACTGTTTTCCAGTTGGGGTGTGGTAAGGGTTGTGGGACTGGTTGGGTGGACAGTTTGCATAAGTTTGCTGATGGTATCTATGAAGTATGAATTGAAAACTGGAGCAGTTTCTAGGGGTGTGTTATTGGGGCAAGGGTTGGAAACTGAAGGATTTCCTGTGTGGAGAATTTTGTTGACAGTATTCCAAAATATTTTAGGGTTTCTAGGTTCAGTATCTTGGGGTGAGAGGTAGTAGTTCTTTTTGTCAGAGTTTATGTGTTTTTTGGTTAAATTTCAGAGTTTCCCATATTGTTGGTAGTGTGTGGAAGATTTGGTCTTAGTTCAGAGTTTCCAGGCGCAATCTCTGTTAAGCAATCTGCAGCCTACTTAACACAGAAAGTAACACATTAGACAACTACAATGGCTTTGTATAACATAATAATCCAGGTACAACTTTGGGTAGGTCCATGATGATTATAATCTCTTACAGGATGGTATAAATAGCTTCACTGCACCTCCCCTCTCAGATGGAACTGGCAACTATGTCGAGTTCTACACAAATGTGTTATGCAAACACCTGAGCAATTACATTAACTCGGCTGTACCTGATAGGACCAAAATAAGCTCCTCAAGGAAGAGCAGCACATCTGCCTGGAGGACAGATGCCATTAACAGGCTTTATAATAAGATGAAGAAATTGCTGTCTAAGATTAAGAGGGAGTGATCCCTAAACTGAAAACACTCCCTCCTCAGCTTAAACAAGCAAATAAGACTTCTTGTGAAGTCCTCCAAAGCTAACTATGAATCCAAATTAGCTTTCTCAACTAAGGACAACCATAAGGCGATCTTTAGTTACATCCATAACCTAAAAGGAAAGACTCAGATTTGTGTCAAACTAGTAGTTAATGATACCACATATGCCAAGTATGTGGACATTGCTAATCTGATGGCCGACAGGTTCTGTGAAAACTTAATTCCCTTACCCTGCCACACTTACCCCAAGACATCCCTACTACTTACTGTCCTCTACTTTGTATCTCTAAAGAGCAGGTCATGAATGCCCTCTCTAAGGTCAAAAACTCAGCATCCATGGGAACTGATAACATCCCAGGCTGTGTCCTATATAGGCTCAAACAAGAACTAACAATGCCATTGGGTACTCATCAATCATAGTCTAAGCACTGGCTTTATCCCACCTAAATGTAAAAACGCCATTGTTATCCCCTTGCACAAAGGTGGTGCTTCCACTAACCCCAGGAACTATAGAGCTATTAGCCTAACTGGCCTTATCTGCAAGGCCATGGAGAGAATCATCATGGACCGTATCAAGAAAGGTATTGGTAATCTCCAAACATTTGACCCTACTCAATTTGGATGTGTCAAAGAGAGATTGTGCCTGTTATACCTAGTGGACTTCTTCGAGACAGTCTACCCAGACTTAGCCAAGGCTTTGACACAATCCCCCACTATCCCCCACTCAGGAATAATTGACAAACTCACACAGGTAGGTATCAACCCATATATCATTACATAGGTCACTAAGCAGCTCAATGATAGAACCCATATAGTCAAAATAGGGGACTCCACCTCCAACAGCAGACCAGTAACCAGTGGTGTTCCACGGGGATCAGTCCTGGGACCTCTACTGTTTGGAATCTGCTTCTCCGAAGTATAAGCTAAAACTAAAGGTCTGTGGCTGACAAAGTTTGCTGATGACTGCAAACTGGGAGTGGTCATAGAATCTCCAAACGATGTCAACATCCTACAAGAGGGTCTTATACAAACAAATGATTGGTGTCAAAGTCATGGCCTTAAACTCAATGCAGAAAAATGTATTATCATCCCTTTCGGTAAGATCAATGTCCCTGCTAACTATCAGATCGATAACAATACCCTAAGTATTCATTCAGTGGTGAGAGACCTGGGCACACAAGTTGACAGCAACCTTATGTTTGATCACCATGTCTCCACAATGGTAAGAAAGACATTCTATATTGCTCATTACATAAGTACGGGCATTGTCACCAGAAAAAAAATAAGCTATATCCTCCCTGTACTCTTCTTTCATCAGGCCAATATTTGAGTACAATGCCCCTTTTGGTATGTACCTTTCCAAGCACCTGCAGCAATTGAAGCGACCACAAAGGTTCCTCACAAGGAAATTCAAGGTCTTCAGCATCTGTCTTACGAGGATCATCTGAAATCACTGTTACTTTATTCTGTTTCATACAGACTACTCAGAGGTGATCTCTACCTTGCATATAAGGCAATCTTTGACCCTGCTTTATTGGAAATGCTGCACATCCATAAGTCAAATGGTACATGGTTTACTCGCTCTAAAAGCCTTAACCTGGTATGTAACATTAATAGAACCTCCTAGAGGGACAGATTTATCTCCCAGAGGTTATCATACCTTTGGAACAGTCTCCTGCTTCATGCCAGGCAGAGCACATCATTGCCTGTCTTCAAATGCAATCTGGATGATTGGATGGGTAATTCTAAATCCACAACAGGGGTTCCACCTATGTCCCTCTTGGACAGGGGGTGATAGGTGCTGATCGTGGAAATAAGGATAAAATTTGGCTAAGCTTGTAAGTGCCCTAGAGTCATTAGCCTAGTAACTGCCTATGATCCTATGATCCTATGTAAATTTCTCCATCATGCTTTCCACTCTGTGAATATTTTCTTGAATCTTGGATAAAGGTTGAATGCATTTTAACACTTAGTTTTATAGGAAGAAAATCTTAAACAAATATTTTGCAGATGATTCATTTCAGTTGCTTTATACAGTTTTACTAGAGCAAGTAATGCTACAATGCTATAAACATCACTGCAGTATGTTTCCCTGTAAAGTTCAATGCAAAACAATATTAGCACTAAAGCTATCCAATTAGCGCAAAAAATGTATTTTCTATTATGCTAAATCCATGCACGGTTTTAAGATGAAAGCTTGAGCATGGTCCAAAAAATGCACTAAACTTGGTTAAAATGATTTGCAATAAGAGAGTATAATATAATTCCCATGCAAGTAAAACACTTTTATGAGTAAAACTGTGTTGCATAATTCCATGCTACTGAAACAAAAAAGAACAAATTCAGTTTCATACAATAGAGAGCCTGCCCTGAATCGCTATAGACCTGACTCATATATCCGATGACCAAATGTGGCTTTAAACAGAAGTACTACATGCATAAAAGAATGCAAAATTGTGGATAGTGCCAATAACTTAAGTAAGCTAACAATGAATAAAATTCTAAAGCTATCTGCAGCAAATAGCTTTCCACAGAAGGCACCGAATGGAAACAAGATGCTTTCTTTAGTCATGTAAACAAAATCAAACCATGACGTTCACTGAAAATTTAAATCATGAAGATTGTGTCATTATGAGAAAGGCAAAATAAAGGGGAATATTTAGTTAACAGAATACTAATATTATAGATAGGCCATAATTTCATGTAATGCCAATAGCTCCTTGTGGTGTCCTGATATTTGTTTCTGCTGGATTCCTTAACTTTGTGACTTACCAGTTAATATGCAACATAAGAAAGGGGAAGGTGTGATTAATAAAATGATACTAAAAGTATTAATCTGGAATGTCTTGCAGTGGAAATATATATATATATATATATATATATATATATATATATATATATATATATATATATATATATATATCTGTATATATCACTGCCACTTGTTATCCATATTTTCATGTCTGCATTTGTATTTTCAGAAATGTTAAAATGAGTTGCCATCTGATTGGGTTGGTGGTGGCTCAGGTTTATGTTAAATATCCCACAGTACTTAGTGAAAAAAGTAGGGGAAGTTCCCCAGTGTTCTGGCTACATTTCCTAAACCGTACAAATGCTACATTGGGTCTCCCTGAAAAGAGGCCACTAGTCATGTGGGACTAACCCAGAAAACAAAAGATAAATAAATAATAAATACATACATAAATAAGTAAATAACCTAAGAGAGACACATATTCTAAAGAGGCATGATGTGAAACATCATAACAGGAGACAGAAAAATACATTGAATATGTCCATGCATAGTAAACTTTACTGAAGATAGTGCTAGTTGTTTGACTAGGAAGCTATGCAATATTTTAACAGTAACCCACAAGTGGATGTGGGTATCACAGGCTTTACCTATGCTTGTGTATCACAGGCTTTACCTATGCTTGGTGTGGTTTTATCACAAGGGTGAAGTCCATGTGATTAAACAAAGCCATCTATGGGCAAATCCAGCAATACCCACATCCAGGAGTGGATTATTGCTGTTATACAATGACATTATTTGAGAAAGAAACTGCTTACCCTTTATAAATAATGCCTTTTTATAACGCCATTCTAGTGTTCTTCCCCCATCTTCGTGGTTTACTGACGTACTGCACGTGTGCATAGTGCATACATCCTCAGTATATCAGTACAATGCTAGGAGGTATACTGATGATAGTTTGCCACTGTGTCTTTTTGTATTGTTTTTTAATTTTATTTTATTGATTTATTTATTGCAAAGCTATAGCAGCATTACCAGAACTTTGAGGGACAGGGCAAACATATGAGGGAAGTGAGGAACATTCTGCTAAAGTCTGGACAATTGAGAGGCATGGTGAAAATCATTGCAGTCTTTGTTATTAGCAGTAGTGTACCTTTTAACTATCCAGATTTTTACAGAATATACTGATTGATTTTCTCTTACATTTTGCTCCATCCCTCTTAAAATATTTGAAGATCACTCTTTTTAGCATATCGTTACAGAAAGTCCTGCCACTCAATAATATCTAAACAACCAGGCTTTCTATTGGGTTATGCTTGAGCTACAATAGGCACTCTGATTAGGATGTCCAATCACTGTGCATGTTTTGGAATACTAATGACTTTTTATTGTATAATTTCATGTGTACATTAATATTTCTAATACAAAGTGTCTTACAAACAATTGCATGATATCAGATGAAATCTTAGATAATATTAAAGAAAATTGTCATTGATATTTGCATTGTAAATTGTCCACTTTTAGCATATTTAGTATTATTTATATCATTAATAACACAAATAAGAATAACTTTTTTATATTTCTATAAATGTATCAATAAAGAAACACTCAGGAAGAATTTCTTGCTTTCATATGAAGGCTTAAGTCTGGCTGGACAAAGATGCCCTAGCACCATATGTCTCGGGTTTACATTTTCCAACATGTCAAATATTTGTAAAACTTTAGAGAAAAATATAACCTGAGGATTCACTAAACAAGGCCCTGTTTACACAATATGTTGATTTACAATTCATAGACACATTAGCAGCAAAGAGGAAAGACCTCATTATCTGCTCATTTGCATGTCAATGGATCACAGTTAACTACCACAAAGTGCAAATCAGCACTTCCTGTGATACTTAACTGTGATGCCACATCATGTAAGCACAGGCACCCTCCCCTCTTAGTCACTCTCCCATACACACAAGCAGACAGTAAAACAAACACACACACCCACACACACACCCCTACACACCAACTACCTGTCCCTGCTGTCAGAACATCCACAATATCTCCTTTTCCTTGGTAATTCATGAATAAGTACAGTCAGTTCTTAGTGCAAGTTATTGGCATTACATACTTCCATCCTTTAGTAAATGCATACTAGAGCAAAAGCTGCTCATGAGATTGAGAGGTATGCCTAATGCTTCCCGTTCTGTGCCTTAACTCTAAACTCTTCAGTACTTACCTCTCCCGCAGCGGATGAACACAGCTTTTCATCCTTATTCATTATCATGACATGGAATGAGCGGCTGTGCTAATCTACATGGCCAAATGATTCTTAGAATCATTCAACGCATAGTTAACTTCAAGGAGGAAGTTTTGGGGGGGTATGGCTAATTAGCAAATGCTTCTCACCCCAGCTGCCTCATAAGCATCAACCATGGCTGCAGAGACAGACCACTGTGGTGCTGTATGTCTGTGCAAAAGCACCGTGGTAGGGTTGTGTTTGAATTGAAGTGGTAATCTTTTTGAAATAGGTCCATCATTATTTGTTTGTGTGCATTATAATATATTACACTGTTGCTGCAAATATTGTGAATGAGCTCAGTATTATCGCTGTAAGGAATGTCTACTGATAACAATGCTGCTTGTACCCCATTTAATAGCATTTACTGTTCACACAATATTTAAATTTGGCTTATGCTTTTTAACTGGATTTTTTTTAGAAAATTCTCTTGAATGTTAGGATGTGTATAGGCTGCAAGAGGTATGACATTACACAGCTCATAAGTGCTAATAATTTAATATTCCATTTTGTTATTCCCCACTATATGACCAAAATAACTTTTTAAATGGAAAATGAGAATAGAAGGCACTCTAAAACAGTTATTTACAAGATAAAGGATGAACATCACTTGATAAACGCATGGCAGCAAATAGTTGAGAAAATATAAGGTATTTCAGGAAGACAAAATAGGCAAACGAATGGTAGGAAATGTAGTGACTTTCTATGGAGATTGTCATTAAAAAATTATGTGGTACAGGACAGATGATATACAACTGACTAGATGACAGAGTGTGTAACATATAAATGTGGCATGGAAGTAACAATGGAATATGTGTTTATAAAATGTAAAAGACTGAAGAAAAAATGTAGATCTATTAAAAACTGAATGCTCGATGGGGAAGAAAGCTGTGACTGGGAACATATGCTTTGGAAGTGCAATGAGTTGGCAGACTTTAAAAATTCCCTACAGAGTACTCTCTCAGAAATATTGTGTGAGCAAATGAGTGTAACTAAGGAATTTTTTTTTTTTTTTTTAAACTGGGATACAGGATCTAAATTGCTTAGATATACTATGGCCTTGATAAGGTTAATTCTGATCAGACCTCTCAACCAATTGGGAACAAATTTCAACAGAATCAGGGACAAGTCAAGAAAAACTCAAGGACAATCAGGGACACATTTAAAATATTAGTGCTATTAACCTGAAACATTGACAGAATAAGAGCATATGAATTAATACACATTTTCTGAAGTAAAAGAAGTTTATAACTCTTAATTATTGTCATTATTCATTAAGTGTAATTCACCACATTTCCTCCAAAAGTCATTAGTTTTAGGAGGGATAAGAGGGACAGAGTTAAAATTTGACTCAAAATCAGGGATTTCCCTGAAAATCAGGGACAGTTGAGAGGTATGATTCTGATAGTTTCCAAAAAAGTGTTTACTAGAAAATGGAAATCATAGTCTAAACCAACTGTATTTGAAGTAATGAGTATTGTAACAGAGGTAACAGAACTGGAAGTGGGATCGTTAGAAAAGGGTAGGAGCAAATTACATAAAACAATAGAAACTGTGGGAACAATACATGCAGAATAATGTTTTGGAGGAGAAGTGTGGTTTAAGGGAAGGCAGGAACTGAACAATTCATGTAATGTCAGATTGATGATAATTGTATAAAATAATGCATATCAAGTATAACAGTTGTAACTATGAATATGCTAGCATAGTTTTTATTTTATATAAATGTGTGTTGCCTGTGTCTTAAGTGATGATTCAATAAACATGTTAAAAAAAAAAACTGAATGCTCAAAACTAATAAATATAGATGTCTTTGTGGAAAGGAAAGCATGGGAAAGTACTGTGTGATAAAAGAATTGAGGAGATAATTAAAAAGTAGTTTTGGTTATGGCAAAAAGAGTGGAAGGGAACAGAATATGAGTTAAAATAAATGAATGAACATTAAGATGCACGTTCTGTATTGGAATATGTTTAGACCTAAATATGTAAATAAGTGTATTCAATAGTTTATGAATATTTGTAGATAATTATATAAAAGATAACGATGTTATTCTTTTTCATAAGTGCCATGGAATTTTTTACATCCACCTGAGCTACCATTACTAGAATGATTGCCTCATCTGAAGGTCAGCACCTCAGAAGTGCAGTGCCCCCTTGCACTGAGCTGCAATGTCAGACCTGGTAAAAATGGATCCAAACAGCTGGTATGAGAACAGAACCTATAGCATACTAGTCTTCCAGAATCAGAGATGGGCGTGCAACCTCTTGAACTGGGGAGCAGATACAGACTGAGGAGTAAAATTGAGGTTTGTACTTGCTCACCTATCTCAGAAAGGAGTGTGTGGGAGCATGCTGAATGCCCCAGATGCCATACCCCTACAAGGTTCATGGAAACTATGATGAAGATGGCAGGAAGCTTAGGAGCAGGTTCAGCACTGGAAGATATGCTGTTGTAGAGCTGGTGCTGCATTACATCCTTACCAATGCCAAGGTGCATATTGCTCGTAAATGTTAACCCACAAGATCGAGGATAGCTGAGGTCTTGCGCAAAATACCTCAGTCAGCTGCCGTATGACACATCCTTTCCAAGACCTGTTCCACTCCTGGTATGTGGAAATTTAATACGTCTACTGATACTGCAGGCTTCCTCCTAAGCTGAACCTTCTTACAAGGGATCATACATGAGTGCTATCATGAATGAGGACCCCTTGGGGATGGAAATCAACAGGGAGGTAACTACAGTAAGCCCGAATTTCACATCAACTGAGAAATAAAGTGGAACAAAAAATATTTTACTTTTTATAGCCATTCCCTGTTCCATGCATACCAGATGCATCACAGGACCTTATGTGATGTATGTTTATGCTTTAAATTAAATTGTAAGAGGATAGTAATTGTGTGTTTCTACTTCATTGTTTGCCCTATCCCTGGTGCACAGTGTGCAATGAAAACAGTGCAGGAAGTGCACATATGCTTCCATGAAATGTGCAAGTGTACCTCACTGTGGATGCCTGATGAAACATTCCTGTTCTGCTCAAGTACCAGCTGAAAGTACCCTGGACTACACAATGGAGCTGCCAAGTACTCAAAGACAAGTGCCCTCACTGCAAAAGAGGACAGGTGATAACTGCTTTGTCCTCCCTGCTGTCTAGTCCTCATGCTTTCTGGCTGCTAAATGACAGAAAACAATAGTATGACAGAAGGAAGCATGACTATGAAGACTCACAAGCTTTTAGAGTTAGTCTGCAATACCCTAATTTCTAAGTAGTTAGTTAAGAAGTTTTAATATATATTACCATGGTTTCAGCAATTCTTTGGTGATGGTAGCCTATTTTACAGTTATAGCAAACCACTTTGGGAATTGCATTGTGGTTTAAATAAATCTTTAGTGATGGTGTCCTTTCTTGTAGTTGTAACAGACCACTGCAGAACTACATAGAAGGATTTGAAATACACTTTGTGCAGTATAGGGGCAACTATTCACTGCACTTAAATCTTAGTATACCTCCATTACCCAACGCTTGAGTTTAAACTCTTTTAATAAAATGATGTGAAGACTTATTATCTCATGAGAGTTCTGTACACAGTCTAAAGAATTTTTGGCAGTTAAAACATATAATACACACACAGTTGTTACATCTGCTTAATTATGTGAATATCTATCAAAAAACTCCAACTCTGTGCAGAAGTATTTTACTTCCAAGAGACTAAAAAGTTATCAAAACTTAAGTCCACCAAATATCTGAATTACTTTGGCATAGAGCATGAAAAATGGGTTCTAGCACTATTATGATGCCATGTCTGCATGCACTTAAACTGTCTGGACTAACATTTCCACTTCATACAATGATGACCACTATAATATGTGAAATAAAAGGCATGCTCTTATTGTAGATGATATTTAAAAGGTCTCTCTTAAATGGGTCCTTGGGTAGGTTTATTTTTATAATTCAAAATTCAGCACTTTTTTCTGCAAAATTCCACACATGGGAATGTTTATATGTCTGTAGCAATACATGTCATCATGTGATGAGCCAGTGACATAAGGATACATATCCCAAGACTAGCCAGTTTTATCACATTCCTAACATATAGAGAGCCCCTGCACTTATCCCAATGGGCATTTCTGATCCATAAGAAAGGTAGTCTCATAAGTCAGCTACTGTGGAAAAATGTTATTGTCATTGCTGACACTGATGACACCCCTTGATAGGCTTTTGATGTAGACAAATCCAAAGTAGTTAGCAGCAGAGTGGAAGGAGACAGAAACATGTACAACTATAGAGCTCAACTAGCAAAGTCCTGAAGTAATGGCTTCATAAATAACACATGATTGCATGAGTCACAGCTGAAGCAATAATTCATTGTGAAAGTGTACACTAGTGACCAGGTGGCTAATGCACAGATGTCTGCAATGGAGACATTCTAGAATCAAGCAGCCACTCCTCTGGTGAAGTACACTTTGGTAACGGCATTAGCATTATCTTTATTATGTGCAGACATGCATGATGGATGATTAGGATGGAGGCTGAAATTAGCCTTAGTGTCATTCAGGATCATTCTGGCTGTTAATTGAGGATTCTGGGAGGATCTCACAAAGAACTGGCTCATATATAAGATTCTGTCCTGGAAAAAGGACACTCTACATGTCCTGGCATTCATGATAACTCCCAAGATAGCTTCTGAGGAAGATGAGACAGACTGGACTTTAAAACATTCAAGGATATGACCAAGTTCAGAAGACAGCAGGTGATGTACCGGAGTGCCCTTGGCAATTCTTCCACAGAGCATGCCTAAAGCAGGCAAGTTATTCAGACAACTAGAGATGCTGAGGCCCTTTAACCTTAGGTATGCCAAAAAATAGACACTCCATTGGTGAACATCCTGAGTAGAGTAGAAAGGTCAAAAAACAAGAAGTTGAACTGGAAATATAAGCATTCCATTGTAAATCTAAAAAAAATGTCTGAGATTTGTGATGTGTGACATTCATGTAGGCTGTATTTCATGTCCACAGTGACCAGGAAAATGTTCTTGGGAAGAAGGAACTGCAATGTGGTTATCATATATTTCTTTACTGTTACAATCATATTAAGGCTGGGAAGGTTTAGTATGGCTCTCTACTAGTTCTCTTTTTTTGGTTACAACTGTAACAACCTTATCATCTCTCAAATGATGGGACAGTATCTGTAGCTTTGCACTCCAAAACCTGTTTGATAATGGGTTTGACCAGGTGCAGCCAGGTGGTGCAGCTTCACATGCCAAAAAAAAGGAAAGGGGGGGGGGGTTGGGCAATGCTTTGTTGTAAGCAAAGGGTAATATCTCCCTTAGCCATCTAGTTGATGTCAGAAGAAACGGTTTCTCTTAAAAGTATGACATACTTCCAGTTCATTGCTAGGATACACAGGTTAGCAAAAATATAAACTCTATTGATGAAGTTCTCTGTGACACTGCTCTGCATGTTATTTGAGAGGGTATTCAGGCCTAAAGCCTGCAGAGATCTTCTTGAAGCAAGCAGAGAAATAATGGCAGGCTCAGCCATTGGATTCTTATAGAAGAGCTTTTTCTGGTCGCGCTACGTAAAAATGTATCAGCTTCCTTGACATGGAGTATTTAGAATCAGGTGTTAATGAGATACTGTGAAACATACTATCCAAAAGCCTTATGTACACATAATACAGCTCAGAGTCTGTGTCATCTAAACCCAGTAAACTGAAATCATATTTTTGCGTTGCTGAAATATCTTCCATTCCCACTTTTAGTATCCATCTGCAAAGTTTTCTTTCTACAAAAGAATGTTTTCAGTGGTGGTGGAAGCTTGAGGAAATAGTGCTGTTGTCTGGCTAAAGGCCCAGAGAAGAGTTCCTTTGGATTATAATAGACCAGATCCCCTTATCCCAACTCAGATTGCAAGGACTCATCTAGTGATTGGTCCCTTTCTCGTGAGAGTGACTGTCATGAAGTGGAAAGTGCTAAACTTGGGGTAAAAAGGAAGTAATCCTTTTAAATGCTGCTAAATACTTATCAGCAAATCTTTTATATTCAAACTGTTGAAGATCTGCAGCAGATGTCTGTGCTTTGGCTCTCTATAACCTGTTTGCCTGAGTCTCAGGTTTGCTAAAGCTTGGAAGTCTCCAAGAGAGGCAGTGACCATCTAGCTGAAAATCCACTAAAATAGCTGTAATCTCTAATATGTGTTATACAGTGAGTCCTTCAGTGGATCTCCCGAGGCTGATACACTCTGTGGATGCCCACTGGCTATCATGTGGCAACTAAAACTTCACTTTCTGAGGTATGGCTTGCTTGCAGCACCACTACATTTCCACTGCCTGTCTCAAAAGGAGCTACTTCAGATAGAGAAACAGCAGAAGCAGGAACACAGGCTGGAAAATGGGTGTGCATGAACCTCACATAGACAGTGAACTTCAGTCCTGTGCAGGGTTAAAAAGGTACCTAAGACCTTCTGTTTTCTGTTTATAAGCTCCAATCTTTTCTAAGAGGTGTCATAATGTTTGCAAGTCATTACATCATATTACTCATTAAGATACGCACACACACACAAAAAAAAAACAAATAAGGAAAGCTGGAAATGGTAGTTCTTAGGAAACATTTGTCTCTGATGTAGAAAGGGAACATCCACAGGTTCAGGCTATGGCAACAAGACTGTGACAACAGAAGCAAATCTACACATTCAGGGAAGATGGTTAAACCATTAAAACATTTTTTTCACATTTTTAATTACATTTAACTAAACATCTTTGTCTGTTACCACTAGGGTTCCTAATAAGTATATGTATAGTTGGTAATCACTTGATATGTTGAGAACCTCTAGAACGAGTTTAGAAACAAGGAAACTGAATGGCTGAAAAATGGACTTAGATATATTAATTCTGAGATGGCCATTTCTCAGAATATTCCCTTCACTTTAAGATGTAGTGATCACAGAGTTGGTGTATATAAGTTTGAGGGGTGCAGAGAGTTTGCCCACATATAAGGAGTGCAGGGAGGGCTTGTAATCCTGCAACAAAGAAGTTTAAAAGAGAAGAGTGATGTTCAAGTTTCACTCATCTCCTGAGTTTTCAAACTTTATTTTTCAGTCTGTCAGGACTCGGCATTATGAATGCTGATGTCACAATAGGGAGCCATATAGTTTATATTACAGTTTTGTACTCTATAACTTGGTATCCTTATACTTTTTGGCAGTACCTGTACCACTAGCCCATAAATGTAAATCAGCATTGGTAGACTGTGCTTCTCGACTGCAATTTTTTCATCATTATTGTCTTACTTCTATACATTATCTACACCACTAGCAGGCAGCCACTGATTGTTTCTGTATATTTCCATGATCTGGCTAGCTCACATATCCAAGTTCATGCATCCAGTCAGAACTCACTTTAAACACATACCATCAGCTATTAACCAATCAGTACAGCTCACTACTAAACACAAATCTACAATACTCCACAATACTAAGCGAGTGATCACAATGACCATAAGTGGCCCAGTCATATACACCTTTAAATAGCTAGATTTAAATGTTCTAGCGACCCTTACAAACATTTAATCCTGCTCACCTTCCAAACAGAGCTCGGTCATACATGATAACCATGGTATAAATTTCTGTCTACCCATCCAATCATCACAACAAGTCTTAAAAGCAAACAAAATAATACTTTGCTTTACCTGTACTGGTAACTTATTCCATAGGCAGGAATACATTCAGTTAGGGACCAAACTTTCCAGCAAGTTTTTTATTTGTTGATATAGACTTATGTCCCTAATATGAATATTTGTAGATCCACTAGTTTTGCAAAGAAACAGAAAGTCAAATAGGACTGGGGAGTTTAATAAAGCCTACACATTTTTTTCCATGTAGGCATCATGCCGCTCTTCTTACATGGCCGTGGACATTTTTAGATTCAGTAAGCAATGCTGAGCAGCGGGCATGCATACACCGACATGGAGACTTCTGTGGCATGCAAATCACTTCATAAGTGGGTGAATCTCATCCAAATGAGGCAGGTAGAGTGATCCAGCAAGCAGATAGGCATCTCTCCAGACCCTGTGTCAGTGTCTGTAGTGTACATGGAAAAATACCATGTACAGGAATGTAGACAGACAAAAGGGGTTGTAAAAATGTAGATATGTGGACAAGAAATGTCATACTACATACAAATATGACCAAAATTATCATCCTGTATGTTGGAAAAATTAAGGGAAATAAGTTAAATTAATATTGTTTTTAATAATCTTGGCAAATTTGCATGGTGCACTGCAGTGCACAAACATAATTTATAGAAAAAAAAATTGGAAAAAAAAAAAAAAATTAAATAGTATGTGACAGTAATGTATTACAGGACTGTACATGGAGTCCCCCTACAGTGGTGCATTAGTGCTGTTGCTAACGTGGTTGGGGTCTGAAGCATGTAGTTTCCAGGCAGTGAACATGAATACCTATGCAAATAAGGTGTTGGCACTGAATAGCAGAAAGGAGTAATCATGTCCACATATCCCTTCAGTATAGGCTTAGACCCATGTTGCTGTTTACACAAGCGGTACCTGACACTGGGGGGGGGGGGTCTACTGACTTCTAAGCTCATTTCAGCTTAGGTGTACATGTTTGCATGGTGTGCCACCAGGCTGAGCTTGTTCCCTAGAGGGGGAGTTTCCACTAACTTCTAAGCTTTGTTTACCTTCCCTGTGCATGTTTGCAAGGCATGCTGCCACGCTCAGCATGTTTTAAAAAAATGCATTTAATTAGTTTTGACCCTTGTTTAACCTAAAATAGGACTATAAAATGACGTTAATTATATTGTAGGCAGGTGCAGTGCATCATAGTTACCCAATCACATGGTCTGCACCTACAGCAGAGCTCCATAAAGTATATATACACCTTACATTCTGATTTTTACCCAATACTCTGCACCATTGAAGTACAGACTTAGAAATTTTAACTGAGAGAATGCTAGGGGCTGCTCCAAGTCTGCTGCACCTGTATGTGCTACATGCTGCAGACAATGCTGCTGCTGCTGACAATAGGCCTAGTCAGAGAAGGAGTAGAGTGTTCAGACCCAGGGTAACTTCCAGGAGCTACATGAGCTGGAGATTGTCGAGTGCTGCAGGGTGGACAGGGACATACTACAAGAACTCACTGAGCTCCGTCGCCCTCAACTTACCCACAGCCAACAGAGGGGAACCCATCCCAGTCAAAACAAAGGTATGTGTAGCCCTTAGGATACTAGCTACATGTACTTTCCAAAGACCAACTGGGGACTTGATGGGAGTCTCACAGGCATCAGCATCCAGGGTACTCCACCAGTTTCTGGATGCCATGCTACCACATGCCAGTGACCACATTTCTTTTCCCCTCACCGCTAAGGCAAGGGTCAGCAATATGCAACATGTCTACCATGTAGCACACTACCCTGAAGTACTGGGTGCTATAGATTGTACTCATGTATGCATAAAGGCACCACACAGTGAGGAGGGTAGAATTTATGTCAGCTGTAAGGGGTACCACTCTATCAATTGCCAGGTCATGTGCAATGACCAGGGGATTATCATGAATGTGTGTGTTGGCAGCCCGGGCAGTTATCACAACTCCCATATCTGGCATGCATTACAGCTGTACTAGATGTTTGCTAGGGAGGACATTCCACACGGCCATTTACTGGGGGATGCTAGCTACTCTGTGGAACTGTGGACAATGACCCTCATCAGAAATACACACACACCCACTAAAAAATGCCATAATGAGGCACATGCACAAAATAAGAAAATCATACAGCATGTGTTTGGGCTTCTGAAGTCATGTTTCCAGTGCCTCGATATGTCTGGTGGACACCTGCAGTACTCTCCAGCCATATGTACATATGCATTCACAGTATGTGCTATGCATGATCTTGCAGAAACAGCTGCAGCAGGATCAGCAAAAGGAAGGGATACACAGCCCCCCACCACTGCCTAGGTCACCACAGCCACAGTCACAGGAGGACTCAGAGGAGGAACCCCCTGATGATGTCCCTGTAGGCAGACGTAGACATCCCCAGTATGACCTGGCTTTGGCTAAGAGACAATGCATAACACATTCACTGACAACCTAAGGCCCTAGGGACTGACACCTTACTCCTACTCCCATACATATAGTAAAATTGATGCCAAGCAACCCACACAACCTGTACCTATCCATGTATTGGTTGTGTACTGCTTGCATCAGACAGAGTCATCCATGAACTACAGGTCTGTCAACCGCTGCATTCGTAAGATAAGTCCCTAATATGCACACTAATTGTAAGAATTATAATACACTATTGTATGCATGGATTTGCTGCATTTATGCATAGTAAATATAGTGATACAAGTAGCATCTGCACTGGACTACAGTTACCCAGTCCACTAGTATGTGTTCCTTAATATTCACTAGGCCTCATGGTTGGAATATGTACTACATCAGTCAAGGGAGATGTTAAACATTGGAGTCACATGATAGTAGGAGATGACCATGCGGAACGTACATCTCTGTACAGTGCAGAATGAAAAGATTTCCATCTTCTGCACTGTAGTGCAACCTCGTAGTTGGTATATTTACGTTCCGTGGAGTGGGGGGGGTGGAGCCCCCACAGGGGTGCAAGGAGGCTTGCCCCCTGCTAGCAATATGAAGGTAAGTGATTGTTGTGCTTTTTTTTTTCTTTTTACATGGTCAACATTTCGAAAGTCGATCATATGTTCGCGACCATGTAAAGTAGATCCATATATATATATATATATATATATATATATATATATATATATATATACATATATATGTGTGTGTGTGTGTGTGTGTGTACAAAAACATACATCTCAGTCTCTCCCCATATACCTACATAACACATATACATATCATAAACACACAGCTACATTTATATATACATCCCTGTTAGATACAGAAATATGTCTATGAATGTCTATATTGTCCTACATACCCATATACTGGTGAGTAAAGCTGCTTTATCACATATCTATAATGTTACTCAGAGGATCCAAAGTAAGGGCTCAACCGTACATAATACACTTACCTATAGACCCCTGTGACTGCTGGGTGTCACTACATAGACAGCAATAGCTGAGCAGGTGGAGTAATGTATAATGTTGTCTACACATGCATGGACAGGGCACATTGTCTCTGCTCATAGGCTTGCCCATCCAATGCAAACAGCCACATATGGCAATACTGGTAACTGTAGACACATAGCTAAGATAATAACAGTTATCTCACTGCTAGGATACTAGATGCAGATAATAGTATGAAGCAATATCACTCTGTATGGCACAGATGCTGTTCAACACAAGCCTAGCTTGTGTAATCCACAAGTAGTTTGCCTGCAATTAAATATAAAGCAGACATCAGCAGTGGCACTTGAGATAAGTACTGTGATCTATAGTGTGTAAGACTAGATAGATAGGGGTTCTAATCTCACTGCAGGCACACTTGGTGTGTGTGTGTGTGTGTGTGTGTGTGTGTGTGTGTGTGTGTGTGTGTGTGTGTGTGTGTGTGTGTGTGTATCCCCCTGCCAAACAACTGAGAAACCCTCATTGGTTAACAAACTGCAATGGTTATGTACTTTTTGGCCCTGTAAGTTGCTGCTTGCTTCCAAACTGCCCTCTTCTACAAGGCCTGATGACATCATCTATCTTAAGACTACCAGCTGCCATTGCAACATCCTACTTAATCTGCGGTGCATGCAATAAGTACTGTGATCTGTAGTGTGTAAGACTAAATAGGGAGGAGTTCTAATCTCACTGCAGGCCACTTGGTGCGTGTCTGTATGTCCATATGGCATATATATGATCACTTCAGTAACTTATAAAGAGGTAAGATTTTGCAGAATTTTAGTTGTAGCGGGTGATGTGACCCTCCAAATGCCTGACCACAACCTGGCCCTCTGATGTCATCAAACATAATATGTCCTAAACTGACAGTACTATCAGACATGAGGTGTGGAGCATTCATCATGTACTGTGATCTGTAGTGTGTACCATTATATAGGTAAGTTTTCTAATCTACATACAGCCAACTTCCACTATGTGTGTGCCGTGCTATGTCCTGTAAGCAGTAATTGGAAGTGGTGCTATCCTCAATGTAGCTATGTTTGTGTATGTGGCTATTAGAGAAATTTACATCAGCTTATGGAACCATAGGATGTTTGAACCTCACCAGCATACTGGCTATACAGCCATCACAATCGTAGACAACTGTATACCCTTATTTACATGATCATCACATATTGCCCCTGTCCAAGAGGGATACAGGTAGAAGCCCTGTGTTGTAATTATGGTCACCCAGCCAGTCATGCAGATGACATGTGCTGAGGTGTACTGAGTTGCTCTGCTTACCATTAGCCAGGCTTCTGTTGCAAAGGTGGGTTAAAGTCTGCTAGACAAATTTCTCCCACCAGCATGTATTATTAACGTCACATACTAGGTTAATGTCCTTACAGTGATTAATCCATGTACTATGCCACCTACAGATATGCAACATTTACAATCCTGCACGGTGACACACTGCCCCATATGCAAGGCAGAGATCACCTCTGAGTAGTCTATATGCTACAGGCTACAATGACACATTTCAAACAATGTCTATTGAACACATGCTGAAGACGTGAAGTTCCCTTATGAGGGACCATACTGTTATGTGCAAGTGCCACTACTACTTGGAAAGGTCCATTGCCAAATGACCTTTGCACTCAGATATTGGCATGCTGAGGGAAGAGTACATGGAGATTATGAGTATGTCAATTACAGGTGATTGTGCCCTCAGCTATGACACATGATTCTTGTTATACCACTGGGGAGGCAGACATGGTGATCTCAGGCACATTAGGTGTAAACCTGTGTGACCAGGTCTGTGTATGGAGTTCTTTCACCCCTAAGTATGTACATCGCATGTAGCGACTGATGTCCTACTTACCAGGTACATAGGTGTTAATTATGGAAATTATACTACATATATATTTGCATAGAGTTTATGGCCATTACTATGTCAACAGGGATTTGTTCAGCAATACCCTCTTGTAGGATACTGAAATAACTCGCAGACTCCATGAGTGTTCAGACTTTGCAGGCATAAACCAACATTGTTTACCACAGACATTCAGTATTCACTTGTATAGTGGTTAAATGTATTCCAAGCAGTAGAGGACACAGGACTGAGCCCTGTTGAAACACTGCTGTTTACAGATCAGCTATTGAAGATGGATGTCCCTGTGTTGAGTATGTGTGCCATCAATGGGTCACTAAGTGACCCCTACTATGATAGTACTGTGGATGCCCAAGTGGGTGCTTTGTACATGATACCTGAGTGGGGGATATAGTCAGACAGCTTGGCTCAGTCCAGGGGGTTGTATCCCTGATGTCCCCTCACCCAGGTCCTTGGTAACTGCCTCAGAAATGTCCCCCCACATTTAACAGTCAGGATCCCCCTGTCAGACATCCAAACTGTGTACAGTCAACTGTGTGTAGCTCACATATATGTGTGCTGATCAGATCCATGATGATTGCCCCTATCACCACACAGATATGGATACTCAGGCAAAGAGGTCTATAGTTCTGGTGGTCAGTGCATGTACCATCTCTGTGCAAGAGCATAACAGTTGCCATTGTCCAGTCAGCTGGAGTTCAGCCAGTGATTTCATTATGATTACAAGTTCCCAATGGTGTTAGTAATCCATGACACATGTTAGCATGTCCAATAGATGCTGTGTATCCTCCATACAGAGGCCATTTACAACCTGCTCTGTAGATATGGAAGTTATGGGACAGGTTGTAGATCTGTCATGCATCACATGTGGTGGGGACAGGGGGAATATAACTGATGCAGAACATGTGGGACTACAGGTTATCTATGGGTACAGACCCATTCTATGTGGCATCATTAAATATGAGTTCACTGACAATCTGGGCCTGTGCTTTGAGGTTATACACTTTGCATTGTGGTTCTGCTTTGTGTGGGTGGCTAATTTTGTCATTTACTGTGTATACACAACATCACAACACTATGTGGCTGTTGTAGCTGAGGAGGTTGTGTCACACTTTGTGGGGGTGCACCCTCACCCCAACTGTCACACAGCAATGCCTACTTCCTATTGTACAGCTTAATAATTGGAGTTGTCCACCAGGCAGGTCTGCTGTGCCACGAGGAGCCCATGTTCCTCCTGTCAGGCACAGCCAAGTTCATGCAGTTGCAATGCTGCTGGCATAATGCATGGGTGTACAGCTCTGCATACATGCCATCCCATCAGGGGAGAAGGTGCAGTCAAGCTTAAGTAAACTATCCCACAGGAGGTAACAAATGGCTTTGTTGAAATATATGTCTGTATTGTCTGCAAGGGGGTGGGTTAGTGCTGGTACTTTAAATCACACTGATCTGTGGTCAGATCCCACCAGGGAAGACCTCACATTGGGGGTGGCTACAGTGGATACCCATATTGGTAAACACATGTTGCAGTACATTTGTTCACCTTGGGGGAATGTCATGGTACTGCTCCAGGACATTGTCGTTAAGGACATAGATTAACCTTTGGGCAAGTGAGCTGCAGCATGACAAAGCAACACAGCTGGTGGTCACTTAATGCCACCCTACAACATGGTGTACTGATATATCTTGGTAGACATATGTACATACAAATATGGACAGTGGGTGTCTGGATACATGGAGCTGCTCCTGCAGCCAGCTATTGGTTGATTATGTGCCCTTCCAGTACTGAATGGCACCTGCATCGTCTCCAAGAGATCAGAGTGTTTCACAAAATCTTGATATGCATCTATCCTTAATGAGTATGTATACACCACCTGCATTACCTTGAACACTGTCAGTTTGAGGTGTGAAGATGTGGATGGACATGTAGTCTGGTATGGCTGTGGTGCTGTCCACAGCCTTGAACCAGATGTCCTTGACTGCACACATCTGCATAATCCAGGGTGGGGAGACATTCCACAGAGTGGGGTTCAGTGTTGCCATACCCACCGTGTAGCAGCATAACCATGATGTTGTATAAAGATGGTGTTCTCATTGCCAACTTTTCCCTGAACAGTGCATCTAACTTGCATTGTGGGGGTATCAGTAGCTATGGCTGTTAATCCAAATCTCAGGGGTGAGAGATGAACACCATCACTGGTGAAGCACTGATGTCTGTTAAGCAAGGCATCCCAGGCAGACATGTAGTAGATTCCCTGACAATGGCACCATGTGCTAAGCCAATTATTGACTTCCATCAATTTCCATGTGTATAGAGCCATTATCCCAGGTGAGTATCAACTGCAGCCGAAAGGTATGTGTATACCCGCAAGAGACACAAACTGGCTAAGCACAGTTATGTGTCTGCATACAAACCGGTGACATATGTCCCTAGTCATACACACCTGCAGGAACTATGATGTCAAAATTATGTTAACTTATATACCTTGATTTGTGGCAATGTGTGGTAAGGCCTATTGTTTCAATTCACAGACCGCTATCTGTGACCTGTCCTATATGTAGCCACTTGACACAGACATCAATGTGTCTCACAATGTTATTACCTCTGACTAAGAGGTGTGATTTTGTGTTTTTCCTTGAGTGTTTGACCAGTGAGAGAGTGGTGCATGCAGTATTGTCTGTACTGTGCACTCCAGAGTCAGGATGTTCTGAGGTGTCTGGCAATGTGTCGGGTAAGGAGCTGCACACATTCAGGTGTGTGTGATGTGGGTGTAGGTGGTGCAGGATCTGAGCTGTGCATGTTGGAATAATGCTCATTGCCATATGTAATTACTGCTGTTAGAGACAGCATGGCAGCAAGGTATGAAATGCAGTCACATCTATCAATCATTGTGTTTGTGTGTCATAGGAGTAGAGGGATAGGGACCCTCCCAACACCTCAGCAGCAGGTCCTGCAAAGGTAGGGTCATGCTGCCACACTCCTGGGGTTGACAGCCTGATAACCAGTGTTTGTAGACATAACTTGCAGTGAAGATGTGGATGCCTGTGCATGCATAGTAGACTTGTTCAACTTTGCTGACATTATGTTGGCCTCGCAAGCATATGATGCCTGTCAAGCAACTAGACAGCACACTGGTCATTGTGTGGTATGATGTGGGAACACAGACAAGTGTGTCAGGTACATAACTGTACAGTATGATATGCCTAGGGCATGTGGCAGGTGGACACCCATTGGCCAAAGGTGGCCGTTCTGCTGTAGTAGGCCTCACAGCCATGTCATGCATATATGCACCAGTAATGTGTTGAAGGGAAGGATGCATGAAGTGCTGTGAAAGTGTCACCTACAATGGCTCACTGCCAGTGTGCTGATTGTTACAGCAAGACTGGACATCTATGTCAATGGAAATTGTACATTAAATTGTAGTGCTACAGCAGTGCTACTAATCCCCCTCTTGTCAGGTTCCCTAGTGACAAACCGCCAACCCTGGAACAGATGGCATAACACATGCAAAAGCCAAATGATTGCCCAGGTTACTCATCAAGGTATCTACTTGAAAAGGGTATATGAAGCTTACAGAGCCTTTCATGATGTGGGACAGCTATGTGGATGAACAAACAGGCTGTGTTCTGCTTGTCACCATGGGCTTTGTAGTACCGTTTTGCATGTGATGACACAAAACTTATCAGAGCATGGTATCCTATGTAAGAGTGGTGTCAGTGAGACTAGCATTAGTAGTTGCCAGGCACTGGCAATTCTCTGGACTCCCCTGCTTTCCACAGTATTCACAAGGTAATTGTGTCCTTCTAGTACTCACT
Organism: Protopterus annectens; assembly: GCF_019279795.1. Classification (NCBI taxonomy): domain Eukaryota; kingdom Metazoa; phylum Chordata; order Ceratodontiformes; family Protopteridae; genus Protopterus; species Protopterus annectens. The sequence goes on along the minus strand of NC_056746.1, from coordinate 1,010,092,382 downwards.
GCTTGGGTAGTGTCCAACTGAAGAATACCTGTGTAAACCCACCCACTTTACCTTCAAAGGGTATACATATTACACTTCCTTAACATGTTTGTTTGAGCTCTGTACACACACCTTGGATGACTCTCTTCTTGGAACATGTTGGAAACAACTGCATACTTAGTTGCACAAAGGACAACTAGCATGTAGTGCCAAGCAGTGTCCCCAGATCTCTGAGTCATGTGACATGAAATGCCATGAAAGGAGTTAGCATGGACACGTGCAGTAACACTGTCATATACCTACTGACACTGGAATGCACACCATTTGTTATGCTCAAAGCCAAATCATGCCTACTGACTCTAACTGGTGGACCCAATTGAGTGTTACACTATGCAATGGATGATAGGAACATTACTCTACCTACCATGGCCTGACAAGGTGTTTGACAATATTAGACCAGCAGGCCTTGCTGGAAACTGTGTAGTTTATCTCCCAAGTGTTATGTCAGCTGATGGGTAGGCAAGTGTTTGACAGTCATAATATGATAAGATAGCACTGGGAGACCTAAGCTGCAATGATGCCAGTCACCAGTGGATTTCCCCAGACATAATTTAATGGTGTGCCCCTTCTAGCTATTCCCTCTCTGCAGTCACAGCCACTGTCAGAGCCCTCTGACTGGCTACATTAGCAGGTGATTGCATATCAGGAGCTGTCACTGAATCCCACACAGAACCAACAGCTAACCAGGATGGCCTGTGACACACATTCAGTTGCGGTCTGAGCCACTGACAAATAGTGTCCACACACCACAGAGAGTTGAGCCATTACTCATGGACATATGGACACAGGGAGAAATGTAGCCTTTGACTTTCAGTTGTCGGTGAGATTTGGGGATGCATTCAATGTTGTACACCATAAAGAAGCAGGTCTGTGATATAACTCCTAGACTGCCATTGCCATACTGAATGTGGCACTCATCACACCTATCATTGTGTAAAATGGCACCCTTGCAATGTCACTACACAGACATATCTTACAACTGTAGCAGCAACACAGTTCCATGGTAGTGCAATACACATTGCAGATAACATGTCCTATGGAGTCCATGTCAAGAATGTACATGTGTAGTTGGTCTCATAAATGCTTTGTAAGGGATGTGTATGGCTGTCATGCAGTGACATGTCAGATCCCACTGTGTACCTCATGTGCATCCATGACAGGACTAACACATCTTAAACGACCTACACACCTACACTATCACTGTGGTATAAATACTACATGTTGGAGAGACAGGTATGTCACACAGACAGTACACCCTAAATGTAAAAGGCCCCCCATGCATGTGAAGCACACAAATGCTGTGACACACATCATGTGCAGGTTACACCATGTGATGCAGAACATGACAATCATAGCTGTTGTTGGATAAATGTCTGTACTGAACACAGGAAATTTGAATATGGATCATTCCAGAACCACAGCTTGTAGATGTGTTAGCTCCCAACACCCTGGTAACACTTATCAAGGGTTGTTAGCTCCCAGCACCTCGGTGATGCTTATCAAGGGTATCAGACCTTTTCACAGATTAGGGATGCATGAGTACACTAAATGAGACCATTGTCCTTGTCAGCCTGTTACACATATATGGAGTTATGAAGCCATGCATCCATAGTGCTGTACCTTTCTGAGGACATATTTCTCCTGTGCTGTGACAGCTAGGCTATCTTGCTGCTGTGTGTTCACAACTGTCCCCAACAGAATCTTGAAACAGAAACTGGTCCATGACACACCTTTCATTGTGTAAGTATACAGCCATTACAACATCATACAACGTAAGATACGTGAAATTATGTGACTTCCTCATTACAAATATCAGCATACAGTATCTGTCAGTAACCACAACAAGTGGCATGGCTAAACAATGTATTATACAAGTACATGTTTATTAATATAGTCACCCTGTCCATCAGACACATAGCTTAATTTCCCTACATCAATGATGTGAATGACAGGGATGTGGCACAGGTATCATCATTTGCACAGGGTGTTGTGTGGGGGTTCAGGAGGCTTAGGCTGACCTAAAAGGTTGACAGCATGTGTGTGAGTTAGGAAGGGAAGCAGGCAAGATGGACCATGGAACTGTACTGTGTGTGTCTGTAGGTGACCTGCATTGACAGTGGTGTGTGAGTGTGTACATGTACACAGTCAAGCTCAGTGCTAGCCCTACATGTGTATACACTGGACAGCTTTGAACTGTGCATGGTAGAGCAGACAGTTCACCATCTCCAGGCCCAAACATGGGAACTGGCTCTGCCAGGACTTGCACTGGCACCTCCATGCCCAAGATCAGAAGTGGTGCTTGTACCTGACAGTGACTGCTGTCTGCTGGGACCATGTCCCCCATGGGAAAGCCCAGGATCATAAGCCCATGGCCTGCCATGTCTTGGTGTGGACAGCACACTCCCCTCTGTAGCACTGGATGTACTGCCACAAGAGGAGCGTGATTGTGGATGGCCACATGGACTCTCAGCAGATGGGGTTGCTGACCTACATCCACAAAGCCAACACTCAACTCCAACCACACATTCCAGCACAGACACTGTGCATTCCAAGACAGACACTGTCTCAGCTTACCTTCTATCCACTGCATCAGTGAACCAATCCAAGGTGTCACCAATGCAGTGAAGGCAGCTACGAATGTCAGGCTGAGTTCTTTTCAGAATGTGCATGTGCCTCCATGATGGCCCCAAAACATATGCTGAGTGAACCGAGATGTGACACCTGCAACAGGTGGTAGAAGGACAGCAGGCCTCCTACGAGCACCCCTATCAATCCACCTATGTGGAAATTTGCCAGCTGTTTGGCTATGGCCAGTGTCTACACTCACTGGAGCCATAGTTGCCACACTTTCCTGTTCAATGTCCCCAACCTCTGACTGTCCAATATCTGTGGCCTCTGGGGACTGGGTATGCATAGGCATACTGACTGTGTGCAGTGACAATGAGGGAAGAAGAGTGATGTCAACCTCTGGGACATATTCAGCCCCTGAAACACACACATGTGCCTTACTATGGCCACCATTATCATCAGAGTTTGAAGAGACACTAACATCAGGTTGTGTAGGGGACAGAGATCAACCCCCTGGTCACCTGTGATAAGAGAGGAAAAAGCAGTATATTAATACCTACACTATTATATTCTGCAATACTATGTTGCAATAAATGTACAGCTCTATACACTGCTGGCACTATTACAGACCTATTGAAACCCCAGCCTCATAAAGTAGGGCAAGAGGACATTACTATTACCACAAAAAGCTGTAGTTACTTGAAAATAAAAGTTCTTTACAGAGCAATCTCATCAGCAACAATGAGATACACTGTTGTCATTTGTGAAGGCTCTGCACAATTGACACATATGGCAATCTGCAATGTCCTGACAATACTGTTACATTTATCAGTGTGGTGACACCTACAAGGCATACATATGACTGTAGCATGTGTACAGTCATAAAATATTTGTGCAGTTGGGAATCATGCCAACAGTACAGCACTCCAGGCAGCAGGCCTGGGATGACACTTTAGGGATGGCATTGCTGTAACCCTACATCTATAACAAAACAGTGCTCTTCTGCATGCAGCATTGTTCATGTCCGTTGCACGTTGTCAGGTCTGCTCATATGTCCTACTCTGATGACATGTAGTATTTACGTCACGGACAAGAACAGCCCACAATGCTGCCCACTGCTCTCTGTTTTGCCTTCTCCTGGACAGTAGGAGTTCATGGTGTTGCTGTAGGCCTTCAAGTATAATCTCATTCTCCGCATCCGTGAAAGGTGCACATTGTCTTGGTACATGTGTCCTGAAATACAACAGAATAGGAACAAATATCAGGATCACATATATGCACGTACACTATGTAGAGATACAGCAAGAACATAATGGCTGGTATTATCCACTACTTGCTCATACATGTCATATTCCACAGTGTGCAAACATACTAAGTATGTGGATGCAACTAAGGTACTAGTGATAGTCAGTTATTCCCGTGTGTGCTACAACAGATACTGCTGTATGATCATACACCCAACACTGGAGTCTATTGTAGTGTGTTTCCTAGGGGCAACCCCCATGATAATATGTCAAAACAGCAGTGGCAAACAAATAGCAGTGTGCTATTACAACCACTTTAAAGGGACAGTCTCAAGAGACCAGTGTGCCACACTGACAAAAATCATTCCACCCTTGATGTATTGTAGGTCCTCTGTAGGTGTAACAAATCTGGATATCAATGGCATGTCATTATCACAGTTCTAAGAACGGCTTAATGCTGTAACCCCTATTCCCTGTAAGTACATTCACACATCTGCATCCTGTTGTAAACAAAAAGGTTACATACTTGCAGGAGTGCAAAACTCCTCTGTTGATATGTGGTAATATTTAAGTTTTAGCAAATGTGTTCTATATGCAAAAAGTCTCATACATAATGGTTGCCCATAGCCAGCATGTTTGCCTATTAATGTGCTTCTGATTAGCAGGTGATTGCCTCTTAACAAATCTGTGGTTCTGAAATGCTAATTGCAGGCAACACAGCTGATTTGCACTATCATCAGCCAATAATATGCAACCATTGTTCAAGATATAAGGCCTCCATATAGATTACAAGCCCTTTTGGATATGTTGTGCTGGACATTACTGGGATGAGGAGACTGCATCATCGCAGAGGGTAGGTCTGTAGAAGTTACTGTTACATAGAGATGTGTGTGCTACAGGCTGCAGCTGCTGCTGCAGGTAATAGGCCTAGGTAGACAGTGTGAACAGTTTGGAGGACAACAAGCTGTAGAACTAACTGTGGCAGCTGTGGCAGCCATGTAGTAGATACAAAGCCAAAGTGAGGGTAGCCATTCCACTCCAATTAAGGCATGTGTTTACAGTAAGTATCTTAGGCAACAGTATCATTAACAGAGTACTAGGCTGCATGATTGTTGTGCCTCTGACCAACATAGAGGATATATATAACATTACGTCCTCCATTTGGGCAACTGTTAGGCCATATGTTACAGTCTGTTGCTCATTTGGAATGTGTATGCTGGCAGTCCTTGTTACAAGCAAGGGCTGAATATGTGTATGTTAGTTGTGCAGCTGTGTTAATCTGCACTGTACGTTTAAAACAATTGTGTACTGCACTCTGACAGTAGTGGGCCTCATTTGCATTACTTGAGTTAAAATCCTCTGTGAGTGTATATTAATGCATGATGTGACACTTTATGCACTTATAGTTTTGTTATAGGGATATGTGAAGTGTGTTCCCATCTGCAGGCCTGTGACATCCATCAGTGACAAGCAGACATTTCATTTGTAATGCATTGTGTGGATAAAGAGTGCACGACTCAGTGATTAATTGGTGGCTTCACAATAATGTTATTTAAATGCTACATACCACTGGATTTGAACCCAGGACTGTGTGTGGGAAGGAATTTAACAGACTGAGCTACTGAGTCACTATTACAGCAGGTGTATTTGCAAGACATAGGTACACACACACAGGCTGTGACATATTAATTTTACAGCCATCATTATGTGCATGGCTTTATATGGATGTGTTTCTGCACCAAGGGGCAGCAGATGAGGCACCAAAATGCTGGTTGCCAGATATTCTGGGGTCCGGTTCCATGGCCGAAGGAGGCAAGGTAGGCGGATCACGAGGAACTGGCTGACCTTGACACACTGTAGTAAAGTAGTTATAACAATAAGTTAAAATTAGTATGAACCAAACCAATATTGGTATTAACAGAATGGAACATAATGTTTATTAATCCAAATGCATATTAAGGTATGTTATATGTAATACAACATTAAGTAACATAACAGTAAGTATGTTAACAGCAAACCAGTATGAATTAAACCATAAGGCCAGTAAAACAGTTAGTGTAACAAAACATGCTAATATTAAATCATAATAATAAATAACAATAATAAATTAAAGAGGCTAAGGGGTGGGGAAAGAGTGAAAAACATACCATTAGTTACCTCACAGGAATATTTACTATACAGAGTACAGCTACAAACTCCTACAGGTGTGCAGTGTCAGTTGTGAGTATAGTGACTACAATTCTTCTATAGCTGATGTAGCACATACATACCTCTCAAGCTGTTAGCATGAGACAGTATGGGCCACTCAGTAACAAATGCAGGCACACAACTACACAGAACAGTTTCATATAATGTGGAGTTACATAACTACCAAGGTGGATCTGAAAATATATAGCATTCCAGGCAATCATGTATGTGGTAATCATGGAACAGACAGATTAGGCAGCTGTAATTGCATTACGAAAAATCACGACAATTGAGAGGCATGTTTGTGTACATTAAGTAAACTAGACAGGCATCATACCTTAGTTGGCAGGCATGGGAGTAGAACCCAATAGCTGTGACTGCAGGGGACATCTGCAAATAATGTAACAACTGACTGCAGCAGCTTAGAACAAACATGCAATGACTGCAACCATATTGTAAATATTAAAACTGATTTATTTAGGAACCCACAATGCTTCTTAATACTTTATTGGTATTGCTGATAATTCTCTGTGAAATCTATATACACTATCTGCTCATAAAGTGGGGTACCTCAGCCTATTGTTCCTATTGTTCCTATTGTTCCTGGAGTGGAAGAAAATGTGAGCATTATGTGACAATCTTGAACCATACTTTGAGTTGAGAACAACATTTTACAGGACATTCATTTTGTATTGTAGAGATATTACAATTTTACACTTGACTATAGTGACAGTAGAACACACATGCAATGAATCTGGCTGTGCTGCAAATATTAAGACAGATTTATTTAGGAAACCACAATGCTGTTTAACACTTTATTGGTATTGCTGATAATTCTCTTGTCTGTTAAAATACAGTTGTTATTGTTCATTTATTGCACTACAGTTTTAATTGCCCATTTATTGCACTACATTTCTAATTCCCCATTTATTCCACTACAGTTTTTATTGTTTATTATTTATTGCAACACATTTGTTAAGTCTTTATTGCTTATTGCACTACAAGTAGCATAACATATCCTTACTTACCACACTCATGATGCAACCTGGCCAGGCACCCTGCGTGGGACTGAATATTGCAAGTCCTCTCAGCTGCAGCTGTTGGGAGAGAAGCACACCACTATGCATACCAGTTTTGCACACATTCAGCTTGCATTTTGGTAAAACAGCGGAAAAATACTTACATATTTGTGGGGCATGCCCAGCCCTAGCCTCTTGGACCCAGGTGTCCAATGTTCCCCTCTTTCTCCACTTCAGGTCATCATAGTGGTGATGACACTGCTCACCAGTGTGGGGGATACCAGTAGCACTGGTAAGATCCCTGTCCAATTGATCCCAGGCCTCAGCCTTATACTCTGAACCCTGGTAACTGCCCTGCAGCAGCCTAGGTTCATAATTGCATATTAGTAGCCCAACAAAAACCATGGACTCTTGCACACTCCATCTCTGTGCCTGAAAGTGTGCACTATCTCCAACACTGCCTAACATATCAACAGATAAGCAAACTCCAACAAATGGTTCAGAATTCCTGCCTATTGGCCTTAATATTTTTCCACCCTTACACGTCATTCAGCAACATTCAAAAAAGCACCTCAGTGCTTAGCATCACACAAACTAGCTAAGCAAAGCTGAGCAGTGTGAAAACTCACAGAACTGTGGTTTTAGTGAAGCTTAGCAGCAAGCAAACAATATTAGCCTTTACCATGTTTAAGCAGTGCTTAGCACCACACAGCTATCCCAAATGTAAAAATATTTATTTTAATTTCAAAGACATTTTACATTGCATTCAACAAATGATATGTGTGCTAGGGACTCGAACCCAGGACCTACTAAACTTTAGATCATCACTCTACCCATTTAGGTACTTTGATAGTATATAAAGTAGTATACCTTCACATACACTACTAATCAATCATAGTGCACAGTGCAAACAGGCTTAAATGATGTGCACAAGAGCAGAAATAAATTTATTATATCCTGTTTCTATTTTTAGATGTCTGGCAAGTGTCTGCTGTGTATGTATAAGCAAGGCTTGTCATTGCTGCGCTCCGTACTGTGCAAACAGACATATTAAAAAACAAAAAACAACAAAAAAAACAACAGTTATCATAATTAATTACATCCGGTTTCTATTTTTAGATGTCTGGCAGGTGTCAGCTGTCTATATGTAAGCGCGGCTTGACATTGCTATGCACCGTGCAAATGGCCATTAAAAAAAAAATTACAAAAAAAAAAAGACATAACACTTTATACATTTAATACACAAACTATTAATACACAGCACATTTCACCAGTAGCCCTGAGCATTACAGGGAGCCTCACCATGTTCATATCATCTGACCAGCCTCTATACTTCAATATCCCTGTTACTATGCTCTCCCTCGGCAGTGCACCATTATTAATATGTATAGCATGCAGCTGAGAGGGAACAGTGGCTGTGCATATGGGTACATTCTGTGTAGGATCTACATGGAGCCTACACAGAGTTTATTAAATCCTGGGGTGTGTCTTTCATGGCTCAAGAAGCGAGACCCAGGTCACAATAGAGCATACAGTAGGCTACTGATCATATGGAGAATTGTACTAATCTATCATGATGCCTGAAAGATTTAGGTTCTTTCATTTTCTTAGTTAAAAATCATTGGGCCCTTTACAGTTGAGCAGTATATGTTTGGATTTGTGCATAACAAAGGGGACATTGTATTCAATGATGGGACTGGTAAGGGTAGAGCACAGTGGTAAGATGACATCTTTGAATCTCGAAGTAAATTTCTTGGAAATAAACTAAAGCAACAATGAAGAATCCATTGATGCTGACAGAGCTTATAGTCATTTTGAAGAAAACTCAATCATGACAATAGAACACAAGGGCAATAAAAGAAAGTCATATGGAACAAAGGATAATTTGTTAGAAGTGTCATTGTTAGAAGAGTATAGAAGAGGGAGCAGAATAACAAAAATACTTAGAAAGATAGATGTGATAAAGGCAAAGTGCAGTATCAAAACAGATCAGGATCTGTCATGAACTGTTGCAAATAACACACTAAAAATCTCAGCACAGGCGGAAAAACTTAGAAGATATGCAGATAAATACAAAGGAAAAGTACAAAATAAGCAATTTATTGATGATCCAAAAAGTTTTATAGAAAATTGGGGAAACAAGGTAAAAGGAAGTGAAAGATTATCAAAGAAGAAATGGATATATTTTGGAGAAGTATTTATGAAGATCCTGTGGAATATAACAAAGATGCTAAATGGATAGAAGAAGTAAAAGAAAGAATAAGAAGTTTAAAGGTACAGGACATGAAATGGGATAATGTAACAACCAGAGAGACTGAAACAAAGTTAAGAAAGGCCTCTAATTGGAAACTCCAGGCCCAGATGCAGTACCTTACTTCTGGTTTAAAGTATTAACATCTTAGTATGAAGATTTTGCCATGAGTAAGAACTAATTATATGCCTACACCAAACAGACACCAACATGGCTAACTACAGGAAAAACAATACTCCTTCTTAAGAGTGAACCTGCAAGCTACCCTACAAATTATAGACCAATAACTTGCCTTCCGACATTATAAAAATTATACACTGCAATTGATGCCAACAGAGTTTATAGTAATTTAGAAGAAAACTCAATTATGGCAATAGAACAAAAGGGCAATAAAAGAAAGTCATATGGAACAAAGGATCATTTGTTGTTGAATAAAGTCATAGTAGAGAACTATAAAAGGGGGAAGAATCTAAGTATGGCATGGAGTGACTACAAAAAAACATTTGATAGTATCCCACATTCATGGATAAAAGAGTGCTTAAAAATGTATAAAATGCACCCTACACTGATTGACTACATTACAGTGACCAAGAAAAAGTGGCATACCACTTTGCAATTAAGCCATGATAAAGGGCAAAGTATTTTTCCAGGGATAAAAATTCAAAGGGTGATATTCCAGGGACTGTCACTGCTGCTATTCTGTCTTGCCCTTTACCCATTAAACTGTTTACTTAGCAGCTTAAGCCATGGCTATAATTTGGCTCCTAGAAAACAACAAAGTGTAGAGACTTATCATCTTGTCTTTGTCAATGATTTAAAACTGTATAGCTTATCAAATGAGGAACGGAAATCCCAACTGCAAGTTGTCAAAGCTTCTCCAGATGATATAAGAATGTCATTTGGTCTTGATAAATGTGCAAAAGCAACCTTTAAAGCAGGAAAACTGCAGCACCAAGAAAACATCAGTTTGGGACAGGAATCTGATATAAAAGAACTTTAGCAAGAGGGAGTGTATAAATATCTAGAAACTGATGAAGGATCAACAATAAAACATGAACAAATGCAAATAAAACTTAGTAAGGAATAATTTAGAAGACTTAAATTAATCCTGAACACAGCATTGACATCAAGGAACAAAATCCAAGCAATAAACCAATTTGCTATTCCTGTCCTAACTTACAGTTTTGGAGTGATTGACTGTCCTCAAAATGTGTTGGATAGATTAGACAGGCAAACAAGAAGGATGTTTCACGCTCAACAAATTATTTATAAAAATCAGTGCATACCAAGATTAGCCAGCCGCGGTGGTGCAGCGGTAGCGTTGTCGCCTCACAGCAAGAGGTTTTCCCGTTCGATTTTCAGCTGGAGCACCTTCTGTGTGGAGTCTGCATGTCCTCCCTGCAGTCGAGTGGCATTCGAAAGACATGCGTAAATGGGCGTGCCTTCATTGAAGGTTGGGTGTCGGGCTGGCACCTTGGCACTGTAAAAAGCTACTGCCAATCATTAGCAGACCAGAGTTCCACTGTGGCACCCCCTAACTGGGAAAAGCCAAAAGAAGAAGAAGTGCATACCAAGATTATATATTCCCCGTTCCAAAGAATCTGCAGTCATGGGACTGCACACATATCTGTTGACCTCGCAAGACCCAAATGTAGTGAAAGTTTTGAAACATGAGGAGAATAAGTAGAAGATGACTTCCCTGCTTAGTCTAACAGAAGCATATTGGCATCAAGCAGGAATGGAAATCAAGCCAGAAATAGATAAAAATCAGGCAGCAACTGAATGTGCCAAAAAAACAAAAGAAAGAATATAAGGTGAAGGACCAGATGAGAAGGCTAGAAATGTGGAAAATGAATAAATATAGTAGCAAGTATAGAAAACTTCTGGAAGAACCTCATGTTGTTCAGGATTGAATGTAGGAATGGTTAAGGAGAGGCAAATTCAAACCAAGAGATGAAAGGTTAATATTGGCAGCCCAAGATAGTGGGTTACATACACATTGGTTTACAAAGTCCATTGAACACGTGGGAGAAACAGACAAATGTAGGTTTTGTAAAACAGAATTGGAAACAAGTTGCACACCTCATTGCTGGTTGTGACATACTAATGGCAGAAAGCCTGTATACTGAAAGGCATAATAATGTGGCAAGACTGTTGCACTGGGAAATGTGCAAATATTATGGTACTGAAGTGGCTGAAAAACTCTGGAGACATGAGCCACAAAGCATCATAGAAAATGATTAAGTCTACATCACATGGGATCATCAATTAGCAGCAGTTCAAAAGATAGATGCTAGAAAACTAGATATAGTGGTACATGAAAAGAAGACAAAAGTAGCATTATCATTGAAATAGCTACACCCAGTGACCACAGTGTCTTACGTATAGAGAGACACAAAGTCATAAAATATCAGAATTTGCAGGCAGAAATAAGAGCAATGTGGAAGAAAGATATCCAGACAGTTCCAATAGCAGTAGGAGCAACGGGTCTTATAAAAAAGAATCTACAAGTGTATTTAGATATGTTACTAATATGTGTAACTCCATACAAATTGCGGAATGAGTCGTTGCTGGGTACATTACGGGTGCTATGAAGAGCACTTCTGGCTGACATCAAAGATTGAAACAATACTAATTTCATGAACTTTAGTCATACTTTGACTTAGGAATGGGGCCCATTTCCATCATGGTATTAGAAACCCAAAAGATCTGGAGAAAATTAAAAAAACTATTTCCTGACTATGGTAAAAACATGATGATCACATGAGAGAAAACGATGATCACATGACAGAGAATTTTTTCCACATAAGTACGGCTTCTTCTGAACATAGTTATCTAAAGAAGAATACTGTGCATAATATATGACATGGAAGTAGTTTCTTTGCTAACACTGTAACGGTGTACTTTTTTATATTTAGCTGAAGACCATTTTCAATAACCAGGTATGTACATATTCCAGACATTATTAGTGTAGCTATCGATGAATGAGTGGATAACATTGCCCAGCTTGCAGTCATCAGCAAATTTCGTCAACTGCACTTCTAAGATATCCGCTTAAATGTTTGCAAAATAAATTCCAAATGGTAGACAGCCTAGAACTCATCCTTGTGGTACCCCAGTGTGTGTGTGTGTGTGTGTGTGTGTGTGTGTGTGTGAGTGTGTGTGTTTGTGTGTGTGTGTGTGTGTGTGTGTGTGTGTGTGTGTGTGTGTGTGTGTGTGTATATGTGTGTGTGTGTGTGTGTTGCACCTTTAAGAAGTGCTTTAAGGACAGCATATGCATATAAATAGCAAGCACGTGCTAGCTTCAGTGCCATTTTGAGAGTGCAGCCAGAGAGTGAGCATGTATGAATGTGATAGCTAGTTTGTTTATAAGTTTACCTAAGTTAAAGTTATTAAGATTCAATCCTTATGCGTCTGTACATAATAAAGCAGCCTGAACAGAACCCACAAAGTTTGTCTGTTTTATCCTGAGCAGACGAGCGACACTCAACAATTACAGTTTTATGTTCAGTGATGGGTACCAGGAACTTTCACAGCCTGAGATCTGTAGGACAGCAATTTAGTAATCCAGTTAACAACATAGCACTTTACGTTAACTTTGTTTGATTTTTCAGTAATACCAGCATGGAGGATAGTGTCAAAAGTCTTTGCAAGGACAAGATAAGCAACATGTTTGGAACGACCAATGCCCACAGACTCTGTAACTGTTTTATAGAAGTTTACCAGGATCAGGAGACAAGACCGTCTCTTCACAAAAAACAAACTGGTTAAGGTCCCTCACATTAGAATATTAGTTATGTTCACACAGCATCCATCGAACACAAGTCTTATTATTTCACTCAAACAACCAACTATACTTACCCTTCAGCCAATCCAAAATGCACATTCTCCCATACCATTTAAATGTCCTTACAATTATTTAAAAGCTGTTACACTTTATCAGGTAGTTCTGTGATATTAGAGCTCATCAGACTACTACAACATGTTTAACTGTTCTTTAACTGACCCTAACCCTAGCTGACATCCCATTGAAACAGACTTTAAATTGTCTTTGGTTACTAAATGCATCACTGTTATAAATCATTCTACTCTACTTCCATGAATAACAGACAAATACATTCACCAACTAAATAACACACTGACAGAAATGAGAACACCCATACCTCTGCATAACCAGCTGTCAAAACTCCACAAAAGAAACACACAACTCTTAAAATCACAATACATGATAATATACTGAAGGTGTTGCTAATCAGATCATTAGCAGATGCAGATATAAATCCAGACTTTCTCTTCACACTATATACCTGATCACACAAAGATAACAGAAACAGATCTGATAATTTAGCTAACAGTACTATCACAATGGCCAAAGACTTTATCTAGAGAATAAGGTATAAAAATGCTTATTCTCAGTGCCTATAGTATATGCAACAAACTAATACAAATTCATGTTCTCACAAGCAATTATTCTTTGGAATTCTAATAATTACAAAAACAGTTTAAAAACCCACATAAAAATGGAGTGTTCATTCCAATGGGTATAATTTCTTCTGATGTGATGAAAAAAAAAATATCTGGAGACATTGCTATATTAACTTAATCTCACCTCAGATGTACACTATTCAAGAAGCATTGCCTTAAAGGCTCAAACAAATAATTAATCACTTATTGTTCTCCCACATGCTTTTTATGCTCCTGGACCTCTACATAGCCCCACCAAATGTCTCACCACATAACTGAAGGTAGCCTAAATTGGTTTCAAGAAAATACCAATGTAAAATTCACTTGAGCAAGTGACATAAATATTGATAGGTCAACTTCACCATATATAATAGTACAAGCTAGCCTGCATAGCAAAACTAAGTTATCAACCTCCCCATATCTAAAAATGAAGTTTGTAGAAGAGTCAGCATATTGGATTATATTCCTGTCACCAAGAGAAGTTGTTGTATCTTTCGGCTTTTCCCAGTTAGAGGTCGCCACAGCGGAACTCCGGTCCGCTAATGATTGGCAGTAGATTTTTACATACCGAGTTGCCAGCTCTGATGCACAACCTTCAACGAAGGTACGCCCATTCACGTATGTCTCCACACAGAAGACGTTTTAGCTGAGACTCGAACAGGACAACATCTTCCTGTGAGGCGACAATGCTACCGCAGCACCACCACTGCAGTATCCTGTCACTAAGAGAAGATTAGTGGTAAATACAGATATAATTGCTGATTCCATAAGCAATCCATTCTTAATATGGAATCAAAGCAAGCCAAATAAAACTCATGTATCACTGTTTGTAGTTTCAAATAATTTGACATAGCCTACCTAAATCAACTTAAACAACAAATAAAATGGATACCACCAGACTATCTACATATCATAGATGAACAACTAGTTGTTTATACACATACATTAAAACAATCTTAGACACACTGACTCCAAATAACTTTAAGAGATTAAGCCCGAGTAACATATAAAAAGACTAATTTCAAAGCAAACATGCAACACTATAAGTATCTAAGAAACAGATGTAAAAATCTCATAAAAATGTAAGAAATGTTACTTTGACACAGACAGCCCTATAAGATCCTAAACTAAAGGCTAAGTCAATATATAAATAAACTTACCAAATCAAATAATTTGGCACCCCATGCTCCTCATCAGACTCTTCAGACTCTGAAACTGTTGAACTCTTTTGAAACTACTTATGCCTGTCATATCAGCTCCATCTCCTTCACAACATAATACTGCATCTACCGCACCAATTCCAACAGAAAGAAATCAGCATATTCAAAATCTATATGTTTCTAAAATAACTGACAGGGATTCCCTTAAACTCATCAAGACGGCAGCCAACTCCCTGGCTCCTGTTAATAGTCTTATTAATGGATGCATCCATGGAGGTATCATGCCCACAACTTGGAAAGAAGGAAGGATATAACAGCACTGCACAACTGTGGTACCTCTACTGAGCTGAGCAGTTCTCATCCTATCGCAATCCTACTTATCCTATCAAAAACCTTAGAAGAACAAGTCACCAGTATTTTACCGCATTTAATGCTGAACATAACCTCCTTGTTCGTTCACAGTGTGGGATATGTATTTTTTTAATCAATACAGCATTACTAATCTTAATAGACTACATTAGAGACAAATAAGTTCAGATTATGTCTTGGCAGGTCTTTTCCTCGATCTTTCTAAGACATTTGATATCACTGGTCATAAGGGTCTCTTCTACTCTAACTTTAAAACAATTTAAAAGTTACCTGACAGATTGGGACGTCAAAGCTAGATGGGAGTCAAAATTAATACACCACAAAGAAAGGTGTACCAATAAGGTCCTTTCCCAGGCCCTTTTTTTGCATACACTGTAAGCAAATCACAATTTAGAGCAATGCAGTTATCTAAAGATAATTGAATATATTGATGACACAACATTACTGTATTTGGCTAAGCACCTCTCTTTAGCTGAAAAGTTACTCCAAGAAGGCTTCTTTAATGCAGAGCAAAGGCTTGTTGTATACACAAATAAAACCAACTATATTTGTGTACTTTGTTGTACTCATCATCATTATCATCAACCCCCTTTTCTCGTTTTCTACATGTTGTCCAGGTGTTGTATCAGCTGTCACCACCTCTCTCTAATCAAAACTACTCTCCTGCTTTCTTTGATAGTCATGCCTAATTATTGTAGGCCTTCTCTCATGCAATCCATCAATCTCTTGGTTGGATTTCCTCATTTCCTCTTGCCTTCTTCCTGTCTCTCTCAAGTCTTCTTTTTCACCAGATCATGTTCTGCTTTCCTATACATGTGCCCAAAACAACTTAATATGTTCTCTTTGAGCTTCTCTGCAATTGGAGCTACTTTGGCTTCTGCTCTGATACCATTATTTATTCATCTGTCCTACAGTGTGCATCCTACTACCCATGTCAGGTTCTTCATCTTCATCACCTTTAGCTTCTAGAATTGCCCTGCCTTCACTGCCAAGGTTACATCTTACCCTTGTTTCCTCTTGCCTTATTCCTGTCTGTCCCAAATCCAGATTGTCTTCTGCTTTTTTGCATGTGTACAAACCACCATAATCTGTTTTCTTTGTCATTTTCTGCAATCAGAGCTTTGCTTTTATGTCCTCATGTCTTTGTCTGTCCCACAGTGTACATCCTATCACCTGTCTCAGGCACTTCATGTCTACCACCTGTAGATTCCTCAGCTGATCTGCCTTTACTGCCCTAGTTTCTGTACCATACAGTAGTACTGGCTGCATCACTGTTTTATTCTAGCTTTGACCTCCTAATTCAGACTTCCCTTATCCTAAACCACCCCTCCCAGATACTTGAAGTAATTAACCCATTCCATTATTTTCCCTTCTTTCTTAATTTTCAACTGTTTTCTGATTTCCTCCATTTGCTGGAATGTACTCAGTTTTATCACATACTTTGTAGTAGTCATTACATAATCACCCAAACTCATGAATGGAAGATTTCAACTGTATCAGGTAATAAAATACCCCATACACACACATCAAATCACTTATGTATATTTATCAATAACACCTTGCCATTTCAAGACCAGGTTCTAGAACAAAAGACACTTCCTCATTCTTTCTGCAAAGGAGCAGCTGTAGTTCTTCTATGCTTCAAATTACTCATCTGCTGAACAGCATGCACTGGGTTATCAAATACCCTTTTTACTAAACTGGAAAAAAGCTACCACAAAGCATCCAACTTCATGTCATGCCATATGTGATGCAATATTTAAAAAGTATGCAGATGACCCTTGGAATAAACATAAAAAAGCACATCTTTTTATAAAGGATCTAAGTCAGTATTTCAAAAACAATATGAAATCTTTTAGTCTCTACAACAAGCAATAAATATGACAAGCATGTGTCACCTTTTAGAAACTTCATGATTAACTGCAACATAAAACTACCTCATCTGTAAATAAGTACATAAACTGTATTAGGTATATATCCTTTCACATCAACTCCCTTATGTCTGCATTATTCTTAAACTGTCCTACTAAATGATTTTTGTTTTCTCATTTACATTTTGTCCTTTGCAAGTCTGCTTTCAACTGTACAACCTTCTCTCCACTTTCTGCTCAGATATTTTTTCTCTATGACTACATTTTACAAGTACTTTTCCCTCTATATACTAGATATTTTCTTTTTTGTATAAACCATTAATATTTGTGCACATCATTCATACTATGATTTACAATGTATGTGTGTTGTGTTCTCTTGCATATTGTGCTCTAACACATTTGTATTTATTTCTCTTTCGAACTCTTTGTAAATTGTATATTGTAATATATTGCCTGTAAAGCCTTTCTACTCTTGCCACTACCTATTTGGGCAACCTGGAAATCATTTTTTAAATAAATAGAATTAAATAAAATGATAAATACCTTGGCAAACATTCTGGGAAGTGAGATAGGGACAAATAGCAACATCCTGTGCAAGTGATATTTACCCACAATGAAAGGGAGATTTTCTTCTGTAAACATTAAATTCTGATGAACAAAGGGTATCTATCATGTCCAATGGCACTATCCAAGCTCTCTGAGGAAGAAGACATATGATTACCTGAAGGATCACCATATGAAAATAAAAATGCCAGTTGTTCTGTTTGAAGTAGCTAATATTGAGAATGGGATGGGAGTTGTCTATTCTATTATGGACCAGGAAGAGCTGGGAGTAAAACACCAAACTCTTCTAAGTCAGTGCAGTTTCTAAACCCCTATCTGCAGTGGAGTTAGGACCTGTTCTCAGAGCTGCAGTGAAATTAACTAATCTGTTGGCTAGAGTCTTTCTAGGAGAGGACCTCTTTAGCACTGGAATGTGTCCCAGTGAACCATATGTGAAGCATAACAATTCCTTATGAACATAGAAAAGTTACCCCAATCTTTCTGCATTGCCAGAACAGAATATGGACTGTGGCAGATCATCTTGTGACTTGGCAGGGACTGAAAAGGCAAAACTATGCAATGCTTAAGGTCCTTCCTCAGACAGTCAGGAATCTTTTTTTTTCTGGACAATCAGGTTTATAAGATGGAAGAAGTGAACACAGAAAAGGGTATAATAAAGGCACTCCACAGAACAAAGAACCTGCTCAATTCTCAGGAAGTAGCCTACCAAGTCCCAAGCAGGCTGGCTTAAAAAAAATCTGTCTCAAAAAATTGGCATTTAGGATCTTGTCCTTGAATTCCTTCATCATGGAGGACAAACTCATTTACTGCATCCTGTATAGGTACAATTTGAGCCTGAGGCCCTAGCCAAAGTATCATAATAGTCAAAGTTACAACATAAAATATGGTTTGCCACTGTAGGTGCTGTAGACAAAGGCTCTTGAAAAATTTTCTTGAAGACACTTTCAGGGAGGCCCTTAAGTGTATCCAGAATCTTGCTAACTAGGTGGGACTAGAAATAAAAAAAAGAATGATGAGTAGATAAAGGCTCTAACACCTTATTTGACAGTAGAGAGCATCTGCATGCCACACATATGCAAAACATTAGACTCTATTGAGATGTACGATGACAAAAAAATTGTGGGACTTCCTTAGAAAAATGGATGTAATAAAATTTGATGAAAACTTTTTGTTTATAATAGTGGCCATTAAAGACCTTTACACTGTTATACCACATGACGTAGGTGAACAGTGGTTTTGAGATTATTTATTCAATGAAGGGGTCCCCCAGGATCTGATTAATATGTATGAACAACTTTTGGATATGGTCTTAAGGTGTAATTTCATTTTGTTTGAAAATGAATTTTACCTTCAAATGGAAGGAGTAGCTATGGGGTCCCATGCTAATATTATTATGTTAGAATGGGAGAGAAGATTTTTATTGAACTCCCCACTTTTTACCTACTGTTATGCATACACCTGGTATTTGGATGATATATTCATCTTATGGAAGGGCCCTAATGATCAGGTTGAGAAATATTTGGAATATATCAATGGGACAACTACTTTTTAAAATTCACTCATTCAATTAGTGATAAAGAGATCCCATATTTGGATATTTTATTAAAGAAAGATGTTAATAATAAAAGGTTTCTGGCTGAAATGTTTCTGAAATTTATCACAAGGAAACTTATTCGAATAGTTTCCTGCATTTCAATAGCAACCATCAATATAGTTGAGAAGGTCACACAGAAGAAACAATCACTAAAAATTAAATGAAAACTCCAGCCAAGCTAGAACTTCCACTGAGTGACCTCTCAAACCTCTTGTATCAGAGGAACGTGGAATATATGCAAATGACCCTTATGAACATCAGGTGTTTCAGCTATATGATGATTCTGAATGCCCATGACTTATTCCTTTTAAGTCGTTTCAATGGACAATTTCAGGCCACTAAATTTAAACCCCACCAGCTGTGAATATGCATATTTCAGCCTTGTTATGACCTCATCAGTACAGCACATGCAGAGTGTTTGAGTAAACATAAGAAACACAGGGCTGTTATACCCAGCTGATGTCCATTAAAATTAGGGTGACTGCAAAATATCCCAACTAACAAACTAAAACAAAATGTGAGAAAAAACAATCAGTAAAAACTAAATGAAAACTCCAGCCAAGCTAGAACTTCCACTGAGTGACCTCTCAAACCTCTTGTGTCAGATGCACATGGGATATATGCATATTACCCTTATGAACATCAGTTGTTTCAGCTATATGGTGATTCTGAATGCCCACGACTTATTAAAATCATTTCAATGGACAATTTCAGGCCAATAAAACCAAACTCCACTAACTGTGGATATGCATATGTTGGCCTTGTTATGACCTCATCAGCACAGCACAAGTAGATTGTTTGACTAAGCGTAAGAAACACAGGGCTGTTATACCCAGCTGATGTCCATGAAATATGCATATCCACAGCTAGTGGGGTTCGGCTTTATTGGCTTGAAATTGTTCATTGAAACAACTTTAATAAGTCATGGGCATTCAGAATCACCATATAGCTGAAACAACAGATGTTCACAAGAGTCATTTGCATATATCCCATGTACCTCTAACACAAGAGGTTTAAGAGGTCACTCAGTGGAAGTTCTAGCTTGGTTGGAGTTTTCATTTAGTTTTTAACCATCTATATAGGCAGAAATAGGCTGTAGTTAACTGGCTTTATTGGCTTGAAATTGTCCATTGAAACAACTTTAATAAATCATGGGCATTCAGAATCGCCATATAGCTGAAACAACAGATGTTCATAAGAGTCATTTGCATATATCCCATGTGCCTCTAACACAAGAGGTTTGAGAGGTCACTCAGTGGAAGTTCTAGCTTGGTTGGAGTTTTCATTTAGTTTTTAACCATCCATATAGGCAGAAATAGGCTGTAGTTAAGGGCTAATCTGTAAGAGTGGCCCGTATGGTTACTTTATGGGAAACATTTCTTGTTGAATGTGATAATCTGAAAGACATGTTTTTGAAATGGAGGTATCCTGTTGAATTAGTTGGTGAAGTAATGACTGAGGTGACAGAAAAGAGCTTAAATGGGTATTTTAATCCAATTTTAGGTACTGAAGTGGACAGTTGTACAAGTGTTGAACATCTATGAGCAGATTCTTCAATTATACAGACTTGTATTAATGGTGATTTTATATGTGGTTCTAGTAGTCAAGCAGGGTTGACTAATGAATCTCTCAAATGTTTTTGATGTTCATTTATTACCACATATGGTAGAGACAGCCTTTCGATGAAAAATATCTTCTATAAAAAATGGGGTATCTTGAGTAGTGATAAAGATGTAAGAGGTTATCTTGGAGAAAAAAACAACTTCTGTATATAAAAAGGGTCAGAACTTCAAAAGTATTTTTGAAAATCAGCATGAACAAAAGAAGTTGGGATATATGTATAAATGTGGAACCTATATTTACTGTTCATATATTTTAGAAGCTAGTGATGTTACTATTAATGATTTAAAATTTAAAATCTGTGGGGGGTTCTATTGTAATTCGTACAAAGTAGATTATTGTGCCTTATGTTCACAGTGTCCATACATTTATGTGGGCAAAATGGAGTATAAATTGAAGAACAGGATCAGGGAATATTTAAGTGACATTAAACATAAAAAAAGAAGTGTATGCCTTGGCTAAACATTGTATGCAGATTCAAGGCCATAAGTTTAAATTTATTATTTTGGAAGCTTTGAAAGTTGGAGAAAGGGAAGGGGTGTAGCCACTACTTTTGGAAAAGGCCAAGCTTGCCTGGCAGATACTCTTAAATGCAAGGTATTTCCCAGGCTTAAATGATACCATGTCTATCAAGAGCATTTTTTTTCAAATTGAAAGCATTGAAGTGATGGCATTAATTTGAATTTAAATATGGATACAGTTTTATATACATTGGTCTAACTTCTATTTACCTGGTTGAATGTGTAATAATTTAATTTGGTTATCTGAAGACACAGACTAGTTAAAGGATCGTATTGGTTCTCTTGGGGGTGTGTCATTGAAGGTTAAGCTGACATAATTGAGCTCTTTAATTTAAAAGATGAATGATGAAGTTTCTTAGAAATATAACATAGAAACAAAAGCACTTATCTTACATATTTTATGCATATCATGTTTATTTACTACAAAGTTACTTGGTGTCTAATAACTTATTGTGGTTTCATGTTACAAGTCATTTTTTTGTGGACTGGAATCAGAGAATCCATTGAGTTTGTCTTGTTTGGTTTGGAATTCGTGTGTGGTGAATTGATGCTTTCCAGTACGCAAATGGAATCACTACAGCCTCATGCATCTCAAACCCTTATAGAATCAATGGGGGATTTAACTATTTTAATTCAACAACTGACTAAAAGGCTGGAACGATTAGAACACTTATCCTTGTCCAAGTTATCTACCCATGTGGAAATTAATGCACACTTCCAGGACACATCAGTGAACTGTAATTCTGGCTTTAATGATGAAACAAGTTTGCTACAACGTCTGACTGCTATACCTGTCTTAATAATGGAGCAGGTTAGAACTGAAAATGGCCATAACCTAAATGATGGTTCAGTGGGGCAGAGGAATACTCTCCTTTCTTTAAATGACTGGTTGTGAAGGTGCCTGTTTCAATGATGGGTCAAATGCTGTGACGGATAAGATAAATGAAAAGTTAGTATAATTTGATCATACACTGTTAAAATTAAGAAATTACAAATGGATAATGCTTATTTTGCTGAATGCCTGAACATGAGAGTTGTTCCAAAAGGCTTACTCTTATGGCATTTCCCTACAGGACTGGAGGCAGATTCTGCCTTTCATAAAGTATTATTACAGCTTTTCGACAGACATGGATTTGAATATATGGATTTAGTGATTCGTTATAATGAGAAAACTATTGAATCACTAAGTAGAGAAGTAACTGTTTTGGATAAAACCATAATGTAGGATCCATTTTTTACTAACAACAAATATGAATATACCCACATAGTCTGCTGTATTGATGAACAACTGTGATTAATTAAAAATAGAAAAATAAAAAAAACTTTTTAGGGATGTAAATGAGTATAATAATAATATTGCTTATCCCTGCCCTCACAGTCACAGGTGTGAAATAAGAGACTAACTAACTTTAATATGGGAACAGTTAACAATGACATTCAGGTTACATCTAATAATGATCCTGACAATGATTTTTAGATGAGGAAGATTATGTACCTCTCAGGCATTCGGAACACCTGATGAATAGCTGTCAAATGGATCCAAACTAATGAAGGTCACAAAAGTTCAATTACCCCCAGAAGAGGGGAGCATCCAATTCAAACAGAGGCAACTCCAGGGGGTTTTAAAGGGGAAGGACATAATTGAATCAATGGATTAATTGGACAATTAAATAATGAATGTGACTTTTTGTTACCACCAGTAGACATTGTATTGAATAGCTTGAAGGATTTTTAGGCTTATAACTTTTACTCCTTTCCATTTGATACAGGAATATGTGATTTATTTGCAAAAGGTTTGACCTTTATACTAAATAAACCGTTACATGTTGTTCATGCTTTAACTGATTTAAAACAATATGTTAGAAAATTAAATCTTAATGTTATGTTTCATAATGCTGAAATTGTAGCTAACCCATTAAAGGTTTCAAGTACGTTTAACCCCCCCCCCCCACTTACATCTAACTTTGGAGCTTTTCAAAAGGATATGTGAACTTGATATTTGAGCCTTGTGCCCTCAAAAGGATAAAAATAAAAAATCAAGAAATAATTTGAGCAAGGAAGAGACAACGAGATTGGAATTTTTAAAAAGTGCAACTGGGATGAGGATAATGAAACCAGATAAGGGGAGAGAACTTATCATTATGAATAGGACCAGTTATGTGGACAACATTAAAAGAATTTTGATTAGTCAAACCTATGAGAGGAGTTTGTTAAATAAGATAAATAATGTATATAGGAGAACAAGGAATATTTTGCAGGACCTCTACATTGATGGCTGTATTACAATTGATGAATGTAATTAATGAAATGTAAGTCAACCTTCACCCCAGTTATTTTGCACAAAAATGTAAATCAACCCCCCTTGAATCCAGTAGTGGACGATAGAGGTTCAATTATCTATCCTTTGGCTACATTTCTGGATAAAAAATTGAAACAATATGTCCTGAATTAACCCAATTTATGTAAAGATTCATGTGACTTCCTTAGAAAAATGGATGTAATAAAATTTGATAAAAACGTTTTGTTAATAACAGTGGACATTGAAGACCTTTACACTATTATACCTCATGACTTAGGTGAACAGTGGTTTTGTGATTATTTATTCAATAAAGGGGTCCCCAGGATCAGATTAATATGTATGAACAACTATTAGATATGGTCTTGAGGTGTAATTTCATTTTTGTTTGAAAATTAATTTTACCTTCAAATGGAAGGAGTAGCTATGGGGTCCTCATGCCAGGGTTTGTATGCTAATATTATTATGCTAGAATGGGAGTGGAGATTTTTATTGGACTCCCCATTTTTTACTTACTGTTATGCATATACCAACTTTTTGGATAATATATTCATCTTGTGGAACACCCACAATGATCAAGTTCAGAAATTTTTGGAATATATCAATGGGACAACTGCCTTTTTAAAATCTCCTCATTCAGTTAGTGATAAAGAGATCCCATTTTTTGGATAATTTTTTAAAGAAAGTTGTTATTAATAAGAGGTTTCTGGCTGAAATGTTTCACAAGGAAACTTATTTGAATAGTTTCCTACATTTTAATAGCAACCATCCATATAGGCAGAAACAGACCATAGTTAAGGACCAATTTGTAAGAGCGGCCTGTATGGTTACTTTATTGGAAACATTTTTTGTTGAATGTGATAACCTGAAAGACATGTTTTTGAAACTGAGATACCCTATTGAATTAGTTGGTGAAGTAATGGCTGAGGTAACAGAAAAGAGATTAAATGGGTATTTTAATCCAATTTTGGGTACTAAAGTGGACAATTGTACAAGTTTTGAACATCTACGAGCAGATTATTTGCTTATATAGCCTGTTACTAATGATGATTTTATATGTGGTTCTAGTAGTCAAGCAGGGTTGACTAATGAATGTCTCGAATGTTTTGGATGTTCTTTTATTACCACATATGGTAGAGAGAGCCTTTCACTGAAAAATATCTTGTATAAAAACTGGGGTATCTTGAGTAGTGATAAAGATGTAAAAGGCTATGCTGGAAAAAAACAACTTTTGTATACAAAAAGGATCAGAACTTCAAAAGTATTTTTGAAAATCTGTGTGAACAAAAGAAGTTGGGATATATGTATAAATGTGGAGCCTGTATTTACTGTTCATATATTTTAGAAGCTAGTGAAGTTACTATTAACGATTTTAAATTTAAAATCTATGGGAGGTTCTCTTGTAATTTGGACAAAGTAGTTTATTGTGCCTTATGTCACAGTGCCCATGCTTTTATGTTGGCAAAATGGAGCAGAAATTGAAGGACAGGAACAGAGAACATTTAAGTGACATTAAACATAAAAAAGAGGTGAATGGCTTGGCTAAACATTGTATGCAGATTCAAGTCCATGAGTTTAAATTTATTATTTTGGAAGCTTTGGAAGTTGGTGAAAGGGGAGGGGTGTGGCCACTACTTTTGGAAAAGGCTAAGCTTGCCTGGTAGATACACTTAAATGCAAGGTATTGGCCAGGCTTAAATGATACCATGTCTATCAAGAGCATTTTGAAATTAAAAGCATTGAAGCAATAACATTCAGCTGAATTTAAATATAGCTACAGTTTTATAGACATTGTTCTAACTTCTGTTTATGCTGGTTGAATGTGTAATAATTTAATTTGGTTATCTGAAGGCACAGACTAGTTAAAGGATCTTATTGGTTCTCTTGGGGGTGTGTCGTGTCATTGAAGGTTAAGCTGACATAACCGAGTTCTTTAATTTAAAAGATGAATGAATGGGGAGTAGGTTATCTGAAGAAGTTTCTTAGAAATATAACATGGAAATGAAAGTACTTATCTTACGTATTTTATGTATATCGTGTTTATTTACTACAAAGTTACTTGTTTTTTTATAAATTATTGTGGTTTCACATTGCAAGTCATTTTTTGTGGTCTGGAATCAGAGATGCCCTTAAGTGTATCCAGTACCTTGCTAACTAGGTGGACTGGAAACAAAAAAGAATGATGAGTAGATAAAGACTCTTAGCTTATTTGACAGTAGAGAGCATCTGCATGCCACAAATATCCAAAGCATTAGACTCTATTGAGATGTACGATGACAAAATCCTTTGGTCTTTGGGAACCATTCTGGACCAAATAGATCACACAGATGTCAGCGTGCCTTCTTATGGGCCAAAGGGGCAAGGTCCATGTACCTTGGCTCCATCTTCCTTCCCAGAAAGTCTGTCAGGGATCTGTGATCAGCACCATCTGCCCCTGTACCTGAGGTAAATAGGTGTCACCCTTGGGGTGAATTTACGGTCACCCATCCAGTTGTCAAGGTTGCTCTTGAAAAGGGTCATTGAAGAGCTCTGCTTCACATGGAGTGCAATCTTATTCCAGAGGAGCAGCAATCACTGGGAGATATATATTTGTCTCTCCAGCATGCTCTGATAATGTCACAGGCTAGGTTGAGATCCCTGGAGCAATTTATTCTTGTCCCATTTGATTTGCAGATCTGCAGCATTTCCATTATGGCAGGGTCTGAGACTGCTCTGTAGGCCATGCACAGGTTGCCTCTCACAGGCTGTATGATACAAAGTACAGTGACAAGGCTTTTGGTCTTTCCATGTATGTCATGTTTTGGAGGTCTTGCATTCTCTTGGTTAGAAACCTCTGTGGTCTCTCCAGCTGTTGCAGGTGTCTGGTGAGGTATATACAAAAGGGAGCATTGTAGTCAATTGGTGGTCTGTTAAGGAGGATCACGTATAGTGGAGCTATACCCTCTCTGGTCTTGGATGTGATGCCCTTATTAACAAGGTACACATTGTAGAATGCTTTTCTTACTGCTACAGACACATGGTGATCAAAGTTTAGATTGCTATCAACCTGTGTTTCCATGTCTCACACCACTAAGTTTGAACTTAGAGGGGTGTTATCTATATCATAATTAGCAGGGGCTATTTCTTTCCCAGAAGGGATAATGAGGCATTTTTGTGCATTAAGTTTTAGTACATGAGTTTGGCACCAATCATTTGTCAGTGTCAGCCCTTTCTGTAATATGTTAACATCACTGAGGGACTCTATGACTGCTCCCAGTTTACAGTCATCTGCAAACTTGGTAAGCCACAGGGCATCTATCTTCACCTGGACTTCAGAGAAATAGATTCCAAACAGTAGAGGGCCTAGCACAGATCCTTGTGGTATCCCACTGGTAACTGGTCTACTGGTGGAGGTGGTCTCCTCAGCTTTGACAGTGTGTGTTCTGTTGGCAAGCCAGTTGGCTACCAATCTAGTAATGTATGAGTTAACCCCAGTTTTTTTAATTTTTCCAAATCTTTTGGGTTTCTAATGCCATGACGGGAATGGACACACTGGTTAAAGTTCATGAAATTAGTAATGTTTCAATCTTTAATGTCATCCATAAGTGTTCTTAGCAGCACCCGCAATATGCCAAGTAATGACTCCTTCTGCAATTTGCATGGAGTCACATGTATTGTTAACATATCTAAATACAACTGTAGATTATTTTTTATAAGACTGATTGCTCCTACTATTATTGGTACTGTCTGAGCATCTTTCTTCCACATTGCTGTTGCTTCTGCCTGCAAATCCTGATATGTTATGATTTTGTGTCTCTCTGTATGCAAGACAATGTAGTCACTGGATGTGACAATTTCAACGATCAATGCTACTTTTGACTTCTTTTCATGGACCACTATTTCTAGTTTTCTCACATTTGAACTGTTGGTAATGGGTGATCCCATGTGATGTACACTTCATCATTTTCTATGATGCTTTGTGGCTCACATTTCCAGTGTTTTTCAGCTACTTCAGTATTATAATGTTTGCACAGTCCCCAGTGCAATAGTCTTGCCACATTATTATGCCTTTCAGTATACAGTCCTTCTGCCATTAGTATGTTTCCGATTCTGTTTCACAAAACCTACATTTGTCTGTTTCTCCCACATGTTCAATGGACTTTGTAAACCAACGTGTATGTAGGCCACTATCTTTGGCTGCCAATATTAACCTTTCATCTTTCAGTTTGAATTCACTACTGCTTAACCATTCCTGTGTTTGATCCTGATCAACATGAGGTTCTTCCAAGAGTTTTCTATACTTACAACTATATTTATGCATTTTCCACATTTCTTGCCTTCTAATCTGATCCTTCACCTTATATTCTTTCTTTTGTTCTTTTAGCATATTCAGTTGCTGCCTGATTTTTATCTACTTCTAGTCAGATTTCCATTCCCACTTGATGCTAATAAGCTCCTGCTAGACTTAAAAGGGAAGTCATGCTAGATTTATTCTCCTCATGTTTCAAAATGTTCACTATATTTGGGTCCTGTGAGGTCAGCAGATATGAATGCAGTCCCACAATTGCAGATCTATACAGGCAATCAATTTCAAGGAGGCCCATACCTCCTTCGGAACGGGGAATATATAATTGTGGTATTCACTGATTTTTATAAATCATTTGATGAGCATAAAGCATCCTTCTTGTTTTTCTGTCTAATCTATCCAACACCTATTGGGGCCAGTCAATCACTCCAAAACTGTAAGTTAGGGCAGAAGAGAAAATTGGTTTATACCTTGAATTTTGTTCATACATGACAACACTATTTTCAGGATTAATTTAAGTCTTCTAAAATATTCCTTACTAAGTTTTATTTGCCTTTGTTCATGTTTTATTGTAGATCCTTCATCAATTCCGAAATATTTATAAAGTCCCTCTTGCTGAACTTCTTTTATATCACATTCTTGTTTTAGACTGATGTTTTCTTGGTGCTGCAGCTTTCCTGCTTTAAAGGATGACTTTAAACATTTATCAAGTGTCTATAAACCCAGCTACTGGGGATGCACAAACCAGTGCATTTCTTTGTGCCGGTCTCAAGCCTGGATAAATGGGGAGGGTTGCGTCAGGAAGGCCATCTGGTGTAAAACTTCACCAAATAATGTCATGTGGACACCAGTAAATATTTCCATACCAGATCAGTCGAGGCCTGGGTTAACAACGACCGCCAACAGTACTGTTAGTCAACAGGGTGCTGGCGGAAATTGGGCTACTGTTGGCCGAAGGAGGAGAAGAGGAGGAAGGCATGGCCGAAGGCAGAAAGAGAGGAAAAAGGATAGGACTTTGGTAGTGAGGGTCAGAACTTTGAATGTTGGCAGTATGACTGGTATAGGGAGAGAGTCAGCTGATATGACTGACAGAAGGAAGGTTGGTATATTGTGTGTGCAAGAGACCAGATGGAAGGGGAGTAAGGCTAGGTGTATCGGAGGTGGGTTCAAATTGTTTTATCATGGTGTGGATGGGAGGAGAAATGGCGTAGGAGTTACCTGAAGGAACAGTATGCTAAGAGTGTTTTGGAGGTGAAAAGAGTGTCGGATAGAGTGATGTTTATGAAGCTGGAAATTGATGGTGTAATGATGAATGTTGTTAGTGCATATGCTTCACAAGTTGGGTGTGCGATGGATGAAAAAGAAAAATTTTGGAGTGAATTGGATGAAGTGTTGATGACTGTATCCAAGGGTGAGAGAGTGGTGATTGGAGCAGATTTCAATGTGCATGTTGGTTCAGGGAACAGAGGGGATGAGGAAGTGATGGGTAGGTATGGTGTTAAACAAAGGAATGCAGAAGGTCAGATGGTAGTGGATTATGCAAAAAGGATGGACATTGCTGTGGTGAATACGTATTTTAACAAGAGGGAGGAGCATAGGGTGATATACAAGAATGGAGGAAGATGCACACAGGTGGATTATATCTTATGTAGGAGGGCCAGTTTGAAGGATATTGAAGACTGTAAAGTGGTGACCGGGGAAAGTGTAGTTAAACAGCATAGGATGGTGGTTTGTAGTATGACGTTGGTGATCAAGAAGAGGAGGAGGAGGAGTGTAAGGGCAGCACCAAGGATCAAATGGTTGAAACTGTAAAAGGGTAATTGTGAGGTGGAGTTCAGGGATGAGTTAAGACAGGCACTGGGTGGCAGTGGAGAGTTAACAAATAGCTGGGTAACTACAGCAGAGCTAGTAAGGCAGACGGCTAGAAAGGTGCTTGGTATGACATCTGGACAGAGGAAGGACGACAAGGAGACATGGTGGTGGAATGAGGAAGTACAGGAGAGTATACAGAGAAAGAGGTTGGCAAAGAAGAAGTGGGATTGTCAGAGAGATGAAGAAAGTAGACAGGAGTATAAGGAGAAGAGCTGTATGGCAAAGAGAGAGGTGGCAAATGCTAAGGATAAGGCATATGAAGAGTTGTATGAAAGGCTGGACACTAAGGAGGAAGAAAAGGACCTGTACCAATTGGCTAGACAGAGGGACCAAGCTAGGAAAGATGTGCAGCAGGTAAAGGTGATAAAGGATAATGAGGGAAACATACTCACAAGCGAGGAGAGTGTGTTGTGGAGATGGAAAGAGTACTTTAAGGGGTTGATGAATGAAGAAAATTAGAGGGAGAGAAGGTTGGATGATATGGGGATAGTGAATCACGACGTAAAATGGATTAGCAAGGAGGAAGTAAGGATAGCTATGAAGACGATGAAGAATGGAAAGGCTGGTGGCCCAGATGACATACCTGTGGAAGCATGAAGGTGTTTAGGTGAAATGTGCAGAGCTGTAGTAACTACAGAGGGATTAAATTGATCAGTCACAGCATGAAGTTATGGGAAAGAGTAGTGGAAGCTAGGTTAAGAAGGGACGTGATGATTAGTGATCAGCAGTATGGTTTCATGCCGGGAAAGAGCACTACAGATGCGATGTTTGCTATGAAAGTATTGATGGAGAAGTACAGAGAAGGACAGAAGAAGTTGCATTGTGTTTTTGTAGACTTAGAGAAAGCATATGACAGGGTGTCTAGAGAGGAGTTGTGGTATTGTATGAGGAAGTCAGGAGTGTCAGAAAGGTATGTAAGAGTGGTACAGGATATGTACGAGGGTAGTGTGACAGTGGCGAGGTCTGCAGTGGGAGTGACGAATGCGTTTAAGGTGGAGGTGGGGTTACATCAAGGATCAGCTCTGAGCCCTTTCTTATTTGCAATGGTGATGGACAGGTTGACAGACGAGATCAGACAGGAGTCCCCGTGGACTATGATGTTTGCAGATGACATTGTGATCTGTAGTGAGAGTAGGGAACAGGTGGAGGAGACCCTGGAGAGATGAAGATATGCTCTAGAGAGAAGAGGAATGAAGGTCAGCAGGACTAAGACAGAATATATGCGTGTGAATGACAGGGAGGATAGAAGAATGGTGAGGATGCAAGGAGTAGAGGTGCCGAAGGTGGATGAGTTTATATACTTGGGATCAATAGTTCAGAGTAACGGTGAGTGTGGAAGAGAGGTTAAGAAGAGATTACAGGCAGGATGGAGTGGGTGGAGAAGAGTGACAGGAGTGATTTGTGACAGATGAGTACCAGTAAGAGTGAAAGGTTGGTCTACAAGAGAGTAGTGAGACCAGCTATGTTATATGGGTTGGAGACAGTGACATTGACAAAAAGGCAGGAGTTTGAGCTGGATGTGGCAGAGTTAAAGATGTTAAGATTTACACTGGGTGTGACAAGGGTGGACAGGATTAGGAATCAGTATATTAGAGGGTCAGCTCAGGTTGGAAGATTTGGAGACAAAGCCAGAGAGGCAAGATTACGTTGGTTTAGACATGTGCTGAGGAGGGATGCTGAATATATTAGGAAAAAGATGCTAAGGATGAAGCTACCAGGTAACAGGAAAAGAGGAAGGCCTAAGATAAGGTTTATGGATGTGGTGAGAGAGGACATGCAGGTGGTTGGTGTGACAGAGCAAGATGCAGAGGACAGGAAGAAATGGAAACAGATGATCCGCTATGGCAACCCCTAACGGAATAGCCAAAAGAAGATGATGATCAAGCATCTATATCAGGGCTGTCCAATCTTTTGGCTTGTCAGGGCCCCATTGAGTCAACAGAAATTGTCTTGCGGCTGCATATAAAATATATCATATAGTTAACTCTTTTGCTGCCACAGGCAGCCAAAGTTGACCTCCTGGTTGTACTGTAGGTGCATTCGAACAATGAATAAATGTAATAAATGCCTATTTGCCTTAAAATTCTAATTCTTAATCTAACAATTAACTCTAACATCTTAGTTTATATATGTATATATATATATATATATATATATATATATATATATATATTTTTTTTACAAATAAACAGGTATAGAATCCTTCCATTTTAATGAGATCATACCATTTGATTTTGCTGATTTTTTAAAGATGTTTTATGGTACATAGGGAAGAAGCTCTGACAGAAACACAGACAGCCTAGATAGATTATCACCCAAGGTGCAAGAGGACCCAATGATGAGGTACAAGTCTGCTCCTTTTTGGAGGGAGTATAAAGTGAGGACATGTTCAAGGGCACACCCAGGACACAAGATTTGGTGGTGACACTATAGCTATGATAACAGCCATCAGTCAAGTTGCTAGATGGCCTGGCATAATGCAGGGCATATCATTATATGAGGAGGTGGCTCCCCATGACACCCATGTGCAACCATGTGATGTATAGCATACAAGTATACTAGGGGTGAGTATGGACACAAAGAAAAAAACTCAGCTGGACAATTATTGCACCTGTGCACACCCCATCCACTGCTTGAACTTGGATGTTACTAGGCCCTTGGGCTGAGAAACCTTCTCATTTGGAGTGACACACTCATTGCAGAGGGGACAAATCCAATGTAAGCTTCCAACATCATGGGCATCATTAAGTATGTCAGAGGTACGGGAAATGCTGCAGATCTAAAGTCATCAGTAGATGCCCAAAAAGTATCTGTATAGCAAAGATTTTTCATATTGCCATTCTTTGCAATCATGATGTCTATTCTAAGATGCAGACTTGTTAGATAGTATGAAGACTAGAGTGCTCAGTAAAACTCAAGAGATCTGCATTGGTATTTATTTGTCTGAGCATAATAAAGGGTATCAGTGCCATTATCACAAGAATATGATGTGGAATCAATTATCATTAAACCTCCAAGTACTAACTACTTTCTGTTTGGTCATTTCTACTTCCTGTACATAAATGGCTATATTTCCAAAAAGCTGATTATAGTCCTTGGACATTTTCAAGTCACGGTACTGGAATAATTACCTATAATAAAACTGATAGTCTGTGCTCTCAGTTGCAAAGGCAAAGTAAAAGCGCATTTTGAATTTTAATTATAAAACAAAATTAAATGACAATTTTTATACTAAAGTATTCACTTCTGTGCAGAAATGCATCTTCTTTTAGGTCCAATGTTACAGAAGCACAAGGAATTTATGTCATTAGTAAGATTTTTTTTTAAACTGCATGCTTTACGGAGGTAGTCTATCAATATCTTATTACCATACTGGCCTAGATATGACACTGCCTACAAATGTCAATATCCCTACATCACTATTCCTGATATCATTATAAAATTATCAGGACAAACAAAAGAATATTCAGCTTTATACAGCCCACTGCATGAGCTAACAGAATCTAGAAAAACAGGCTGCATATTTTCAAATATGTAAATGTCTTCCTGAACAAGTAAAATAACCATATGCTATACATTTAAAATGACAGTAAAAATCATATAGTCTGAGGAACAGCTATTATTTTAGATATGATTTCAGAAGACACCCTAATGATAGGATTCTGAGATATACTTAGTTGTCCGCCTGAAAATTATGAAATGAATATGAAAAAAACAGTAACCAATGTGTATATAGTAATATTAGCAATACCTAGTCATACAGGACCAAATTTCTGACTCTTTTGAAATGTTCTAACAAATTTCACAGGAAAATATACCAGAACTCTCACTCCAGAATGTACTTTCTGGTGGTGACTTCAAATACAAAGACACATACACAATTGTATCTTCATGTAGTGTGGGTTACTGCTTAAGTCTAAATTTGGTAGGAAGAGCAAGCTTAAATCCACCAAAATAAAACTTCCTTAAGAAAAATAAGCTTGTTTTTTATTTCTGAAGCAATATCATCATAAAATAGATATATTCTAATGTACTACATTCCTCTGAGCAAAAGGCATACCACCAACCATAATGGAAACTGTTTATAATGCAGCAACTGGACTTTAACTAAGCATGCCAAATAATCCATATGTCAATCCCTTTGATTTATTAACAAAAGTTTCAGGGAATTATAACATGATGTTTGACAAAAAATACAGCCTTCTACACTTAAAGACTTAGCTGATTGCCACCCATTTGTTCCCCACTCTTTATGAGCTTGGAGGAGATACCAGACATTCTTTGAAAATCCATACAGTTGACAGGTACGTTAATTCAGTACAACACTTTCTCTCTCTCTCTCTCTCTCTCTCTCTCTCTCTCTCTCTCTCTCTCACACACACACACACACACACACACACACACACACACACACACACACACACACACACACACACGCACACACGCACACACGCACACACGCACACACACACTTCTACTTTCACACACACAAACATTTTGCTTTCATGCATGCACTCACTCACTCCGCACTTACTTATTAATACAGATAGGTGCTGTCCCTTTCAAAGGCAAGGATTACAAATATGTACAAGAATTCCTCTTCAGTGTGAACACACACTGATTCTTCAGTGCAAAATAACATAGCAGAGCAAGCACACAGATCCTACTTTGGTGAGAAATAAACAAAACGGGAAGGGTGCTTTGGTGCATGCGCACACCAACATTGCGGTTACAGGTCACTGTCACAAAAAACAAACAAAAAAGTGTTTTGGCACATGCATACACTGAAGTTGCAGTTAAAGATCATGGGCCACAGAGAAGAGCTCTGAGGGCTGCATGTGCCCCACAGGTAGCAGGTTGGACACATCTGGTCTATATCATATTGCACAATGAAAAGAGCAAACACTCTTTCATCGAACTGATAATATCGAAATAAAAAAGCGAACACATGGAACAGCACAAAAAAAAAAGTTTAAACACAAAATGTAGTGGGGGGCCACCCCCCACACCACCCAAATGTTGGGGGGATGTGCCTCCCACACCTTCCCTACTAAAATATACCAACTCCGAGATCGCAGCATTGTGGAGGAAATGGCAAAGTCCCAAAGACAGCCCACCAATTTTTTTTCCCCGGGAAAAAAAATCAATGTTCCGTGACTTCGCTTTTTTCTGCTTTCGACATTATCAAATAGATGAAAGAGCGTTCGCTCTTTTCATCGTGCAATAATGTAATATATACCCTTTATCAAGACCAAATGACATTCTTACCTCATCTGAAAAAGTTATGACAACTTGCAGTTGTGCTTTCAGTTCCTCATCTGATGAGCTATACAGTTTTAAATTGTCAACAAAGAGAAGATGAGGTCTTTACACTTTGTTGCTTTCTGGGAGTCAAATTATAGCCCTGACCTAACCTGTTAGGCAGACAGCTTAATGGGTTAAGGGCAAGGCAAAAGAGCAACGGTGACAGAGAGTCACCCTGGAATATCCCTCTTTGGATTTTTATCCCTGGAATAATAATTTGTCTTTTATTATGGCTTAACTGCAAAGTGGTTTGCTACTGTTTCATGGTTGCTGTGATGTAATTTATCAGTGTAGGGTGTATCATATACATTTTAAGTGCACTTTTATCCTTGAATGTGGGATACTGTCAAATGATTTTTTGTAGTCAATCCATGCCATACTTAGATTTTTCCCCTTTTTACAGTTCTGCACTATGACTTTATTTAATAACAAATGATCCTTTGTTTCATATGACATTCTTTTATTACCCTTTTGTTCTATTGCCATAACTGAGTTTTCTTCTAAATGACTATAAACTCTGTTGGCATCAATTCCAGTGTATACTTTATATATCGTTGAAAGACAAGGTATTGGTCTCTAATTTTTAGGGTAGCTTGCAGGTTCACTCTAGTAGCTTTGTTTTTCCTGTTGTTAGTCAGGTTGGTGTCTGTTCAGAGTGTGCATATAAATAGTTCTTACTAATGGCTAAATCTTTGTGCAAAGATGTAAATACTTTTAACCAGAAGATAGGTACCACATCTGGGCCTGGAATGTTCCAGTTAGAGGCTTTTTTAACTTTGTTTCAATCTCTCTTGCTGTTACTTCATCCCATTTCATATCCTGTACCTTTGAACTTCTTATTCTTTCTTTTACTTCTTCTATCCATTTAGCATCTTTGTTATGTTCCACAAGATCTTCATAGATATTTATCCAAAATCTATCTATTTCTTCTTTTTTTGGTGTTCTTTCAATTCCTTTTACCTTCTTTCCCAATTCTCTAAACTTTTTTAGGTCATCAATAAATTGCTAATTTTGTACTTTTTCTTTATATTTATGTATGTGTCTTTTAAGTTTTTCTGCCTGTGCTGATATTTTTAGTTTATTATTTGTGATATTGCATGATAAATCCTGGTCCGTTATAATACTTTGCATTGCTTTTATCACATCCTTCTTTCTGAGTATTTTTGTTGATCTGTTCCCTTTTCTATACTCTTCTAACAATGACACTTCTTGTCTTAATTGCTTTATAGTTTTCTGTATTCGATACTTCCATGATGGTATTCGATTTCTCCCCTTCACTTCCCTTACTACTCTGTATTCTTGTGGTAGAATGTTATGTATTATTAATTTAGCTGCACAGTAATATAACCTGTTTACTTCTGCTATATCACATGGATCTCTATGGAAGTCCTAATTACTGTGTTCATTTATTTTATCAAACTTCTAACTTTTAGGGTTTTATTGACCTTCTGCAGTCTATTTCTTTCATTGAGCTTAATATGTCTATCTATGTATACTAAATCAAGCAACTCTTCTCTTAGCTCATTTTCTTCTAAACTGAAGGTACATTTTTTATTCTCCATTTCCTGTGGGCATTCTATAGAAAATGTTATAGCATCTTCCTGTGGCTCATTCTGCGATCCGTTACTCTGTTATATGGGAACTCACTGGCCTATCACTCCTCAACATTGATTGCGTCAGAGTTGCCACAGTTTCCTCTTCTTTCCCTTGCTGTCCTGCTTCAAGTGAATGTTTATACTAGTTTCCTGTGTCTGTCACAAATCACTCCTGACACTCTTCTCCACCTACTCCATCCTGCATGCACTCTCTTCTTCACCTCTCTTCCACACCCACCATTACTCTGAACTGTTGATCCCAAGTACTTAAACTCATCCACCTTCGCCACCTCTACTCCCTGCATCCTCACCATTCCTCTATCCTCCCTCTCATTCACACACATATATTCTGTCTTAGCCCTGCTGATCTTCACTCCTCTTCTCTCTAGAGTATATCTCCACCTCTCCAGGGTCTCCTCCACCTGTTCCCTACTCTCACTACAGATCACAATGTCATCTACAAACATCATAGTCCACGGGGACTCCTGTCTGATCTCGTCTGTCAACCTGTCCATCACTATTGCAAATAAGAAAGGGCTCAGAGCTGATCCTTGATGTAATCCCACCTCCACCTTAAACGCATCCATCACTCCCACCGCAGACCTCACCGCTGTCACACTACCCTCGTACATATCCTGTACCACTCTTACATACTTCTCTGACACTCCTGACTCCCTCATACAATACCACAACTCCTCTCTAGGCACCCTGTCATATGCTTTCTCTAAATCCACAAAGACACAATGCAACTCCTTCTGACCTTCTCTGTACTTCTCCATCAACACTCTCAGAGCAAACATCGCATCTGTAGTGCTCTTTCCTGGCATGAAACCATACTGCTGATCACTAATCATCACCTCCATTCTTAACCTAGCTTCCACTACTCTTTCCCATAACTTCATGCTGTGAAAGATCAGTTTAATTCCTCTGTAGTTACTACAGCTCTGCACATCATCCTTATTCTTAAAAATCAGTACCAAAACACTTTTTCTCCAGTCCTCAGGCATCCTCTCACTTTCCAAGATTCCATTAAACAATCTAGTTAAAAACTCCACTGCCATTTCACCTAAACACCTCCATGCTTCCACAGGTATGTCATCTAGACCAACAGCCTTTCTGTTCCTCATCCTCTTCATAGCTATCCTTACTTCCTCCTTGCTAATCCACTGCACTTCATGATTCACTATCCGCACATCATCCAACCTTCTCTCCCTCACATTCTCTTCATTCATCAACCCCTCAAAGTACTCTTTCCATCTGCTCAACACACTCTCCTTGCTTGTGAGTATGTTTCCCTCATTATCCTTTATCACCCTTACCTGCTATATGCTATATAAAATACAGTCTATATATCAGTGTCTTCTTGGTGAGATTTTGTGAAAAACAGGGTCTATCTCATGAAGGTACTCACCAATACTTGCAGATTTTACATGAGGATCATGCAATACATGATAATCCCCATCTGGGAAAGTTTCTCTATAATACCTGACTAGGGGATTGTGTCAAGGGCCTTGGCTAAATCAAGATAAGAGGTATATAATGTTTTGCCCTCATCTGGGGCTCTGGTGACATTCTCAAAGAAGTCCACTAGGTTTAATAAGCAATATCTACTCTTGACAAAACCAAACTAGGTTGGGTCCAGAGTTTGAAGGTTGCCTATGTACTTGTGGATAAAGTCCATGATGATTCTTTCCATGGCATTGCAGATAGGGTTGGATAGGCTTATGGGTCGATAGTTCTCAGGGTCAGTTGATGGACCCCTTTTGTGCAAGGGGGATTACTGTTGCTGTTCTCTACTCTGCCAGGACAAAGCCAGTTCTCAGGCTATGATTATAGAGAGTGCTGAGTGGTTCTGCTGAGTATAGCCTTTGGTGTTATCTGGTTCCATAGAGGTCGTGTTTTTGACCTTGGAGAGTGCTTGCCTGACTTGTTCCTTGGAGATACTCAGTAGAGGACTGGTGTCAGGAATGCTTTGGGGTACGTCTAGTAGGGAAGTGGAGGGGGAAGTCATTGCCAAATCTGTTGGCTAGCAGGTTGGCAATTACCTCAGGATTGGTGTAAGTAGTATCATCCACTGTAAGTTTGGCTCACCGCTGGGCATTTCCTTTTAAGTTTCAGATGCAGCTAAATAATGCCTTATAATTGTGTTTAGCTAAGGAGGTTAATTTAGACTCATAGCTAGCCTTCGAGAACTTAATAAGATATCTGATTTCCTTGTTCAAGCTATGGAGGGTATTCTGCCTTTGTTAAGTAAGTTCCCTCCTGTTCTCAGACATCAGTTTCTTTCTTTTTTGTGTAACTTATTTATACTTACAGTTCACCAGGGTGGTTTATTTTTATGGGGAGACCTGGTTTTGTTTCTGTTAAGTACAGCAGATTCAATGCATTTGTTTAAGTGGCTATATATATAGGTAATCTGTGTATTTCTCTGATTAGGAGTCATTGTTGGCTATGTTGGCAGGGGATTTGAAACTTTTGACACCATCACTTAATAGACGATAGTTTACTTTGGAGAAATTTTTCTTTTTTTTTTTTTTTTTACTTCTATGGGGGTGCCAGGTTTGATCTTTACTTCAAACGAGACAGATTATGGTCTGACCTTACCAGGGAGGGCAGCACTCAGGGGTAGTACAGTGAGCCCCCATGTAGGTGAGTACAAGCTCCAGGACATTTGATCCCCTCGTGGGGATATGGACCAACTATTCCAGGACATTTGAATTAACAAAGTCCAGGAACCTCGTAGTGATTGTGATTGTGTTTATGTAAGATGCCCAATCAATGAAAGGAGAGTTGAAATCTCCCATGAAGGTGCTTGGCTGTATACTGAGTGACTCTAGCAAGTCCAGGTAGGCAGTGTACTTTTCCTGGTTTATGGTGAGGGACCTATAGCTAGCGATGATGTGGAAGGGTATTTTACCTATAGTTAACTGGACCTGGAGTCATACCTCTCAACTGTACAGATTTTTAAGGAATGTCCAGATTTTTGCCTCATGTTTTTCATCTGTTCCTCATAAAATTCTTGATTTTCTGTCAAATCATTGAGGATTAAAGAAAGAAAATAATGACAGACATTTAAGTTTCATTCTTCATACCCTTGAGAAAATTCTTGCCAATGCAAAACCCATTATTCTATCAACTTTCTGAGTTTAGAAGAGCAATATTTAAAAATTGTCCCTATTTTTGGGCCTTTGTCCCCCCATTATTTATGGCTTTGTCCAGATTTCTTGTGTTAAGAGGATGAGAGGTATGCCTGGAGTAGCTTAAGAAGGTCATACTGTTTCACCAATCCCAAGGTGTATTTGGAGTTAATGAAGATGGCTACACCTCCACCTTTAGTTCTTTCATGCTCATTTTGGGGTCTGAGTGTGTGAAAGGCATTCTAGTCTTGTATGGCAGGGGTGTTCTCAGCGGCCTTGAACCAGGTCTCAGTGACTGCACACATGACAGCATCTTCCATGGTGAGGAGTGCTTCCAGGGAGTGCAGTTTACTGTTTAAGCTCCTAGCATTAAGCAGCATGACCTTGAGTTTGTCTTTAGTGGATTACTTTACATCAGAAGTTTTGTTGTTTGGACATTGCCTAAAAAGGCGGGCAGTATGGGGGATACTTAAAGACCCAGTGAGTTTTTGGCCCTTTGTCTTTTGCCAAAAAGATTTCAAGCTTGCAGGAACTAAAGCACTACTGGGGATTCCCTGCTTGTGGCTCCCACTCACCCTCACATCTGTTGATTTTCTTTTTAACCTGGTGATTTTTAAGCTGTCCACTCACCTCTTCTGTAAGTTAAGCTTATTGAGTTCCTCCCTTCCAACACCACTGTTAATGTATTGAATTATTTATTTGCCTTTCCTTTTGCTTGTACAGATTTATTGGATCTGAATTCATTATCTGTGTAGCTGTTGGATAAAGTGGTATACTTTTACATACACACTTGTTTTTATATTAAGAGGTCAGTGGATTTTCCATCTAATGGACTGGGAGGTAGATTTGTGCATGTAGTTTTATTGGCTGAAGGGCTTATTAACAGTTTATCTTGTTTTTAGTGCCTTTATAAATTCTGTACAATTGAGTCGCTCTTGACTTATCTACACAAAGCAAAGTATGTTTATTGAATTCACACTTTTATAAGCTGTTTAAAGTACACTGCCATATCTGTATCTTTAAGTTTGTTTATAGTAGCATTTACTATCTTCTACATTTGTTTGTGGTAGCATTTGACTATGGACACTCCTTCACTGTGCTTTTGCATTGGGAAGACTGGGATTTTTGTCTGGTGGCCGTAGATGTTTGCTGGTCTGTCTGAGTTGAGAAACATATTAAAAGGCACTACATATTTTTTGCACTTCTGTTATATACTGTGACTGTACTTCAGCAGTTTAAAAAAAAAAGTACTTTCCACTGCAGCTTTAAGTAGTTAATTGCTCTGTATTACATTGTATCTGTCAGTGGAAGAGCTGTTGTATGTAGTTTGTGTGATCTTGTTACACTTAGGCTCCAAACCAACTACTCTACATTAAGAAAGTTTTTCTGCACCCTTGTTGCAGAAGTGTGATGATCTACAGAATTTAACTGTTTTACTGCATTAATTGATGCCTTTTATAATGTTTTTTTTTCTGTCTGCTTGCTTCATTATCTACACTTCTTTTGCACTATAATATTGCTTAGATAGCATAGACTAGATCCAGACTTGTTGAATCCAACCTGCTTTTGATACACTTGAACTCAAATCCAGCCATTTTGCATTGCCTTGTCTGAGGTGGGAACTGATGGAAAAAGTATCATTGTGGTATCTCCTATTGGCAGACTAGTTTAAAACAGTTTAAGTTTGCTGTATATAAGCATTACATTTACGTGTAGCTGTGTACTGCACAATGGGGGTTAGCAGTGCCCTGTATAATAGCAAACTCCTAGAAAGTAATTTTTCCCTAGACTTTTGTCAGTTGAATCCTTCCAAGCTTCCCTGCTGTACAGCAGCAACTAGCCATGCACTGCTGCAAAGCGGGCAACTCAGCTGAGCACAGAGCAGCATCACTACACTCCTTCACCCCTAATGCTCAACGGAATAAGCCCCCTTGTTTAGATAGTCAAATTAGTCCTACAGCAAAACCTAATCCAACTTGTCCACTCCCCAACTAGTACTTACAGTTTAACCTGCTCCAGTGGACAGCCACTTTCCAAACATTTCACCAGCTAATCTGATTGACATGGGCATCCTATGGCAATGTAGTAATTGTCTCATGTATACTGACAGCACTTGATCCTAAAGCAAACAAATACAATGTGAGAGATGTAACTATATCAGGAAGCTGGAATCAGTCCTCTCATGTAACAATAAAACAACACATCAAGTAAGTTGTCAGCACAAACTCTCCTTTCACATAAGACAAGGTTAAGTCACATAGACCCACCGAGGCGGAGGTACTCACTAAGACCCTACCAAAGGACCAGAGACCACCAAAGCACAAACAGATCACACATACTGGAACATGATCAGACCCACTTCACATAGCAACACACATATCAGTGCCTCAACAAATAAGCATCTAAAGCAAAACACATCACAACCTAATGTCCTGGTCATAAGCGATTCCATAGTGAGACACACCAATGTCCTCCTCACCACATGGGACAAGGAGAAAGTCATGGTTAGCTGCTTGACAGGTGCCAGAATCCATCAAATCATGCACACAATCAAGTCACTCAGCAGCAATTACCATTACTGTTATGACTCTGTTATAGTACATGTTGGAGTGAATGACTTGAGATGTACGTCACTGGACTATATGAAGAGACACATGACTGAACTCTCATATTATGTGTCCCAGGCAGGTATGTTCCTAGCAGTAAGTAGCATTTTACCTTCACCCAGGATGATGCCACAATACAGATAAGAAATGATTGATGTCAACAATTGGCTTAACTTCTGGTGTCCTTCCAAGGGGATCCACAGTATCTTTTAGCCCAGGAAGACATGGTCAACAGACCATGCTGCTTTGTCAGAGATGGTCTTCACCTCTATCCTTTATGCTTTCGGATGCTGGTAAAGATGCTTGCCAACCCCATAGTGCCTTTTTAGGGAATGTCAAAACAAAACAATTCCTGACATAAAGAAACCCACTCGAGACAAACTCAAGATTATGCTGCTTACCGCTGGGAGCCTCAACAGAAAACTGCACTCCCAGGAAACACTCCCCATCTTGGAAGTTGCTGACATCTGTGCAGTCACAGAGACTTGGTTCAAGGCCTTAGAGAGCACCCTGGCCATACAAGGCTACAATGCCTTTGACATGTTCAGACTCCAAAACGAGCGTGAAAGAACCAACGGTGGAGGTGTATCCATCTTCATTAAATCCAAATACACCTTGAGACTAGTTAAACAGTATGCCTCTCTAGAGCTACTCCAGATATAATTAAATATAGGTAAACACCTTTACCACATCATAGCTAGCTACAGGTCCCCCCACCATGAGCCAAGAGAAACACACCAACTACCTGGACTTGCTAGAATCACTACCTATACAGCCAAATACTTTGGTTATGAGAGATTTCAACTATCCTTCCATAGACTGGACAACATACACAAGCAGAAATATGATCACCCTGAGGTTCCTGGACTTTGTTAATTCAAATGCTGTGGAATCACTAGTCTGCACCCCTACAAGGGGCTTGAATGTCCTGGACCTGGTGCTCACAAACATGAGGAGTCACTGAACTACCCCCTGTGTGTTATCTTCCTTGGTGAGGTCAGACCATAGATCTATCTCATTTGAAGTAAAGATAAGACTGGACGTCCCCATAGGAGCAAACAAACTGAAAAATTCTCCAAAGCAAACTTTAGCCTACTAAGCAAGGGTATAAAAAGTTTCACACCCCCGTCCGGCTAATACAGAAAACAATGAGTCCTATGCAGAGGAGTACACAAATGCCCTGTATAAACATCTAAACAACTGTATAGACTCATCTGTACCTGTCAGGATCAAAATCAGCTCCTCCTGAAGAAACAGGCCACCCTGGTGGACAGCAAGTATAGATATGTTATAGAACAAAAGGAAGAAATGATTATTCAAGAACAAGAAGGAACTTACTCACCAGAAGAAGAATATCCTCCACAGTTTAAACATGCAAATCAGATATCTTGTAAAGCCCTCTAAAACCAATTACGAGGCTAAATTAGCATCTCTAGCTAAAGATAATCATAAGGCTTTCTTTACCTGTGTCTGAAATCTTAAAGGGAATGCTCAGCTATG
Source organism: Protopterus annectens (assembly GCF_019279795.1). Lineage (NCBI taxonomy): Eukaryota > Metazoa > Chordata > Ceratodontiformes > Protopteridae > Protopterus > Protopterus annectens. The sequence continues at coordinate 1,010,048,316 of NC_056746.1, read as the reverse complement.
TGCCAAACCGACTGTGGATGGTACTACTCACACTGAACTCAAAAGAATTGCCAACCTGCTGGTGGACAGATTTGGTGTAAATTTCACCCCCTCATCCCTACCAGACAGACCCCAAAGCATCCTTGTCACCAGTCCACTACCTAGCATCTCCAAAGAGCAGGTCATATCCACCCTCTCCAAGGCCAAAAACACAGCCTCTGTGGCCCAGATAACATCCCAGGCTGCTTACTAAACAATCTAAAACAAGACCTAGTGGGACTGCTTGGCACTCTCTTCAACCATAGCCTGAGCACTGGCTTTGTTCCTGCAGAGTGGAGAACAGCAACAGTAATCCCATCACACAAGCAGGTGCCATCAACAGACCCTGGAGACTATAGACCCATAAGCTTAACCAGCCTTGTCTGCAAGGCCATGGAAATAATCATCATGGACCTTATCAACAAGGACATAAGCGACCTCCAAACTCTTGACCCAGGCTAGTCTGTCTTTGTTAAGGGCAGGATTTGCATATTAAACCTGGTGGACTTCTTCAAGAATGTCACCAAAGCTCTGGATGAGGGCAATGCAGTACATGCTGCCTATCTTGACTTAGTCAAGGCCTTCAACACAATCCCCAACTCCGGTATCATTGTGAAACTCTCCGAGCTGGGAATTAACCCATACATCACAACCGACTCACTGACAGAACACATACTGTCAAAGCTGGGGTTCCACCTCCACCAGAAGACCAATTACCATTGTGTACCACAGGGATCTGTGCTGGCCCTCTAGTATTTGGAATCTACTTCTTGGACATCCTGGCAAAAGTAGATGGCCTGTGGCTTACAAAGTTTGTAGATGACTGCAAACTAGATGCAATCATTGAGATCACTAATGATGCTATCTTATTACAAAAGGGGCTGACACAGACTACTGCTGGTGCCAGAGTCATGGTGTAAAACTAAATGCAAAAAATTACATCATTATCCCCTTTGGCAAAGAAGTGCCCCTGCAAATTACATAATAGACAGCACCCTCCCCCGCTCCAAGCTCAAACACAGTCATGAGAGACTTGGCAACACAGGTTAACAGCAATTTAAACTTCAGTCACATTGTCCCCACAGTGGTAAGGAAATCTTCTACATTGTACATCTCATAAATAAGGGCATCGCATTCAAAACTATGTAAGCTATCACTCCTCTATACTCGACCCTCATCAGACCACTAATTGAGTACAATGTTCCCTTTTGCATGTACCTCACCAGACACCTGCAACAACTGGGGAGGCCACAGAGTTTACTAACCAAAAAGAATGAGGGCCTCCAAAATATGACCTACACGGAAAGACTGAAGGCCATGTCTCTGTACTCTGTATCCTACAGGCTGCTGAGAGGTGACCTGTGCTTAGTCTACAGAGTGATCTCTGACTCTGCCCTAATGGAATGATGCATGTCCACAAAACAAATGGGACAATAGTCACTCACTTCAGGGATCACAACCTAGCCTGTGAGAGAACATGTTGGAGAGACAGATATCTCTCCCAGAGATTGCTGCTCCTCTTGATTAAGCTCCCACTACACATAAAGCAGAGCTCCTCAATGACTCTATTTAAGTGTAACCTTGACAATTGGATAGGAGACTGTAAGTTCACCACGGGGGTGGCACCTATGTCCCTCATGGACAGAGGCAGTCAATGCTAATCACTGAATTGTTCTGCTAACAAAGACCACATGACCATAGTCAGCTAGGGAACAAGGGTATTACATGGCTAGGCTTTTTAAGGCATGAGGGCCATTAGCCTAATAACCTGCTATGAACCTATGAATCCAAAAGCCTTAAGGAGACAGGTGAAGGCCATCTCTGGCAAAACAGCGCGGACCATCTGCCATGTCTTGCAGGCAGGCAGACAGATACTGGATCACCCTGTAGTGACACCAGAAGCTAGGCCAATTATTGAAATCAATCACTTTTTGTCTATATCGTGGCATCATCCTAGGTGAAGGTAGAATGCAGCTTTGGGCTAGGGACATACCTGCCTGGGACACATAATCTGAGAGTTTGGTCATGTCTGTCTTTATATAATCCAGATTGGCACATCTCCAGTCAGTCACACCAACGTGTACTCTGACAGAGTCATAAAGGTAATTGTTGCTTAGTGACCTCAGTACGTGCGTGATTTGATGGGTTCTGCCACCTGACAGGCAGCTGACTGTGACCTTCTCCTTTTTCAACCTGGTGAGGGGGACATCTGCGTGTCACCCTATTGAGTCACCTATGACCAGAACATTAGGTGTTGATGTGTTTTGACTTAGGGGCTTAATTGTTGAGACACTGATATGTGTGTTGTTATGTGTAGTGGTGGATTCTGTTCATATACCAGCATATGTATGTTGTTTGAGCTTGGGATGTCTCTGGTCTCTTGGTAGGCTCTTAGTGAGTACCTCCACATATGCGGGTTCATGTGTCTTGACCTTATCTTGTGTGAGAGGGGAGTTGTGTTGCTGACACCCTGTAATATGTCTTGTTTATTGCTATGTGAGAGGACTGATTCTAATTTCATGAAATAGTTACATCTCTCACATACTGTATCTATTTGCTTTAGGAGCAAGTAGTTATACTGTCTATCCACTATGGCATGTATATATTGTAGTAACTAGTGGGGAGGGGCTAGATGGACTAGGGTTTGCCTGTGAGACTAAAAAAGGCTGCTACTCTGTGGAGGGCTAAGGGTGGAAGACGGTGTCAATGCCTCAGAATGTGCAGCTGAGTTGCTCACTGGGGAACAATGCAGACCTGCTTTGCGCACAGAGAGGCAGTGGAGCTAAGGAGGGTTCTCTAACAGATATCAAGGAAAATTTTGTTTAAAAGCATTTGTGTCTATACATGGCAGTACTAAACCTCATTGTGCAGTACACAGCTATGTGCAAACACAAAGCTTAAATACAAGTAGAGTTAAACAGTTTTAAAACAAAGTAATCAATAGGAAAGCCAGAAACTGAACCTTTTTCCAGCAATCTCCAACTCATATGGGTCCTGGGCCACACACTTCTGCCACAAGGGTGCAGGAGGGTCTTCGTAATGCAGGATGGCTGGTTTTAGTGCTTCTGTAATACCAAACATCATAGATTCAGCAAATCTGAATCTAGCCTATGCTATGAAGTAGAAAAGTAGTATAAATTCAGAATGCAGAAAAAACAGTCACAGCAGTTAAAATAGCAAAAATAAAGCAGAAATTATTTTATTTATTTATTTTACATTTGTTGATCGGGAAAGTACAACTGGATATATGTCCATTTTCAGCGGAGGCCCGGGGAGAAAAGCTCCATGCAGACACAATAAGACAGAACAGCACAACACAATATGAAATACAATAGAGAAACACAATACAGAGAAACTGTTACATATTTACATATTAAAACCATTCCATTATTAGTATAATTCTAGTTAGAGATTATACAATATATATGTAGGTCAGTTTCTAAGTTCTCAGCCCCAACATTCAACAAGCTCATTTATTATGTTTGTGTCTCTTTATAGGTTACTTAAAATACGTACTAGACTTCACTTAATCAACAACATTGTACAGAGTAACTTGGCTAGGATTCAGTGACAATGCCAGGAGACCCTAATTGGGCAAACAGTAGAAGAGTGTGGGAATTGGTCAGGGTTAGAGCAAGGACAGAGCCACCACATTGTGAAATATTGATTCAGCTTTTTTTTAATTGGGTTTTAAGGTTAGTTCTGCAGGAAGAGAGTTCCAGGCTTTACCAACTGTGTTGGTAAACAGAGCTTCCCCAGCTGAGTTGTTTACTTTGAAGGTGAAAGCTAGCATTTTGTTATAGGATCTAAGAGTTTTAAGGTTCTGTTAGGGGGTGATGAGAGTTTTAAGATCGGGTGTCCGTTCTGGCTGGTAGAAAATCTTGTGGACAGTTACTAGTTGGTTAGCCAGTAAAAGGTTAGGTAGTTCAAGCCAGCCTAGTAGTTTGAGGTTAAGGCAGTGGTGAGTCCTATAGGCAGAGGCAATGGCAAATCTGGCAATATGATTATAGCAGGTTGTGACCTTGTTCATGTCAGTTTTACTCAGGCTTGTGAATAAGGGGAAGCGTAGAGAAGTGTGGATAGTGGATAAATGCAAGCAAGAACAGTTCTGGCTAGGGGAGTTAAGAAGGGTTTGATCCTGTGTAGAGAGCCACTTTTTTATTTACTGTTTTAATTGTGTGGTTGAAATGCAAGTCAAACTTCAGGTTGTTGCCAACTATGACTCCTAGGAGCTTGGTTGAGGGGTCTGGTGAGATAATTGTGCCATTGTTAGATTTAATGGAGAAGGTTAAAGAGGAGGACTTATGAGATGGGAAGAACAGCAGCAGTTTAATTTTTTGGGGGTTAGTATGAGACAGTGATAGAGGAACCAATTTTCAACTGTGCTAAATGTGTTTTGGGATAATGTCAGCAGTTCTTCTGGGGTTGTAGTGGAACATATTAGGATTGAGTCGTCTGTGTATTGAGTACAGGTAGTGTCTGGTATTACTTTATGAAAATCATTAATGAATATGGAAAATAGGAGGGGCCCTAAGATGGATCCTTGGGGGATTGCAAGTGTTATAGGTAAAAGGGTAGATAAGTTATCTTTCCACAGGACTGCCTGTTGTCTACCACCCAGATATGACTTAAACCATTGTGCAGCATGGGTGTCAAGGGGATTAATTCTAGGGTTTGCAGGAGTAGTTGATGGTTTACCATGTCAAAAGCTTTGGAAAGATCTAGGAAAATGGCTGAGGAGAGTTTATTGCTATTATGATTATGATTTATGACATTGGTAAAGGATAGTAGGGCAGTGGTGGTAGTGTGGTATGGTCTGAAGCCATGTTGAGAATTTGTTAGGTGACTGTTATCAAGAAGATAGGTTAGGAGTTGTCTTTGAATACATTTCTTCATGATTTTGGATAGAGGAGACAGTATAGCTATGGGTCTGTAGTTTGAGATGTCAGTGGAACTGCCTCCCTTGTGGAGTGGAATGATATGGGATATCTTCCAGATAGTGGGAATGGCAGCTTCAGATATGGATTTGTTGATCATAATGGATATAGAGTAGGCTACAGCGTCAGCTGCTTTTTGTAGGTAGTCTGCAGGGAGGAGATCAGAGGCAAGGGTAGTTGGTTTTAGTTTTCTAATTAAAGGATAAATGATGTTGAGACTTGTTGAAATTTGAAGGTATTTTGGGTACTGGGTGTAGTGGCAGATGGATTTGGTCCACTGGGAGATAAGTTATTGTCTAGGTTTTGGATTGTTTCTGTAAAAAACTATTGAAGGAGTTGGTGACCTCTACAGGAGAATTTGAGTTGGAAGTTGAGGCGACAGGGGTGGTGGATAGTCCTGGATGGAGAAGTTTATTTAGAGTTGCCCAGAATTTATGTGGTTTGTTTTGGTGTTTCTGTTGTAGGCTTTAATAGTAGTTTTTTTTGTCAGTCATGACAAATTTTTTGTGTCATTCCTTAATTGTCTATAATGGAGTTGATCTCTGAGGTTTTTTGAGGCTCGCCAAGTGGCCCAAGCTTTATTTCTTAGTAAGTTTTTTGTCTATTTGAAGCTGTAAGCCATGGGGTAGTTTTGGTTTTAGTTCTAATAGTACGAACTGGGGTGTGGGTGTCTAGGATAGATACGAATTTAGTATTAATATATATATATATATATATATATATATATATATATATATATATATATATATACTAAAACTAAGCAAAGTATAGCTTGAAAAAGTGCAATGCAAGCTTAAAATATGCTTATTTTTTGTCAGTCACAGTGGATACCTTGGATTTAGTTCAGATTCACTCCATATCTTTGGCTAAGGTCACCTAACTTGGAGCAGCTCCACCAAACTGAGCCAATGGAGAGGTAGAATTACAGATGATGTCCTTGCATCTACCTTCCTTCTCCCCTCTCTCTTGCACGGTGCTCCCCTATTCTCCAACCTACAACTCGGACTCTGTGCTAAACTTGAGGCCTGTTACAACAAAATCTGCAAATTTGCAACCAATTCTAAGAACTCTTCCCATCACTGTCACTCCCTACACACCCTAAACTGGCTAGAACTCCACAACCACCTAAAGTACCTACAACTTACAACAGCCCACAAACTCATCTTTAAACCAGCAGAATGCCCCTCTCTTGCTAAATCTCTAACACCCTACACACCTACCCGTACCCTGAGATCCACAGGCCAAAACCTCCTGCATGTACACAAACCCATCCACCCAACTGATAAACTACTACTATCCCCCCACACCACTACGTAATATACCTAACCACAACAATTTCAAATCCATGCTTCTCTCCCATCTCTCCTCCAAATGGGAATGTCCTTCACATGCTCCCACCTAAAACTCCCACACTTCTAACTCCACACCTAAATCATCATTTCTTTGCCTACTTTAACTTAATTCAGAGATCGTGCTCAGAACACCTTTTCATAAATCTTTTGCATGCATGCCTCTGGCCTACCTTACTCATTTTCTCAAACTTTCATTGTTTGTTTTTCTTATCCATTGTACCCATAATATTGTTTTCCTCTGTAATATTGTTAATTTGTCTCTATTCATATGTATTTGTATGTCTGTTTGGGCCTTTTCCCCTCGGGTCTCCACTGAAAAAGGGTAATTCTTACCCAGCTGGACCAACCCGGTTAACAAATGCAAATAAATAAATAAATAAATAAATACTGTAGTTGCCTGTCTTAAAGATCTTCAAGACCTTCTAACTCATGGTTAAAGCTGAAGTGTGAGGGAGTACAGGTTTCCTTGTGTCTGTGTTACTCATTTGAGTTCAAATCACAAAAAGTTCAGCAAAAATAGCTCTTATTGCATGAACCTAGTAGTCATCATCATAGATCAAAGTCTGAGATTATGAAAAAAAATGTGCTAATGTGGCATTTGTAGAAAATATTTTTTTGCAAGGAGGGAAACTCTCTTGTACCCACATACACCATTTATTTCAACTTTATTAATCTCACTCTGATGTCACTGCACCTTAGAGAAAAAAATGACAGGCAGTGTAAATCTTATCTCGCACTTTGTGCTGGGGTTTGAAAGATCAAAAGCACATTAAGAAGACAGACATGAATAACAGTATTTCTGTTGCATGCATGTTGAAAACATCTATTCAACTGATGGACGACTCAAACTGAAATGCTCAGGCAACTGTGATATGAGACTGGGTGATCTGAGATACTGACTGTAAACCTAAAGTATCACGTCCCCTACTACCTGCAGGTGTAAACTTACTTGCAGTATTGCATGACAGTAAGCATGTGATAGATTAGTAATGGATGTAAGCAGAATGGGAACTGGAGCTTGACCACTTAACTACCAAGGACATCGTGCTCTGGTGAGGAGGTTACCCTGGGCAAGAGAATTTCCTCTTTAATAGCGAGTTTAAGGACTCCTATAGTATATGTATTCGCTATTTGGATGATATTTTCCTGGTGTGAAAGGAAGGGGAGGAAAACTCAACAGGTTCCTTGATTAAATAAAACATAGTACTGAATTTGTAAAGTTTACTTCACAGGTGAAAATATTAAAAATCCCCTACCTGGATATGCTTCTAGAGAAAGATGTGGTTACCAACACATATGTTGCACAGATTTACAGAAAACCTACCTACTTGAATGCTTTATTACATTTTACTAGCACACACCCCTTAACACAGAAAAAATCAGTAGTGAAAGGGCAGTTTGTGTGCACTGCCAGAATGGTTACTAGAGTGCTGATGTTCTGTTAGAATGTGAGAAACTATGTTTTACGTTTTTAAGGAGAGGGTATCCACCTGAACTCATTGATATTTGAAAAATGAAGTAGTGCATAAGAGAGAAATTAAATACTTTAATTTGATCCTGAACCAAGTTAGTAATGGTATAGCAACTAACATTTATAAAGATGTAGGCAATGAAAGGTTTAGATATGCTTGTATGACCACTTTCAACTAGGAAAGTAATATGATAAAACAAATAATGATTAAAAATTGGTCCATCTTAAGAGATGATGTTAGTTTAAGAGATAGACTTGATGGACACTCCTGTATTGTATATAAAAAAGGTTTATGTTTGAAAAGCATTTTGGAGAGACCACTTAGTGAAAATACAGCTACATTAAATGTAATTTGTAGGATGCATTGCTGTGGACAATGCAACTACTGTAAATCCATCCTTATATGTGAAATGTTATTTATTAGAGAATGTAAATTTGAGCTACAAGGCAGGTTTGACTGCGTAACAAAAGGTATAGTATACACTGTCTTATACCAGATGTGTGAGGCATTTTATGGAGGAAAAGCAGAACAAATGATAAAAGACCAGATGTATGAACATTGTTATGAGATTAGAAAAAGAAAAATCACTAACACTCTTGCTAAATATATTCTGGTTTATGAAAATCATTGTTCAAATTTGTTCTTCATGAAAAAGTTAAACAGAATGACAGGGGTAGACTAGGGGCAGTCAACCTTGAAAAGAAGGAATTGTATGGGCAGTTGGTCTTGAATGCGACCAGTTAATCTGGGCTTAATGATCATTGTTCAATAGGTAATGTTTTAAGATTAAAGATACTGGTTATATTCTTTTATTATGTCACTTGTAATTATATTTTCAATAAATGTACAGGCTGTAAGTGGTTTTAAATGTTTTGAAAAAGAAGGGGGTTTGGGTTTGATATATGCTACTGACTGGTTTTAAACTTTATTACATGACATTGAGTGGATTATTTAAACTTTGTGATGTAATTAGAATGTATCTGATAAAGTCTTGTTGATATACAGGATGAAAGACCTTATTTTAAAGTTTTTACACTTGTATTTTGGATCTGTGGTGATTTTTGTGTATTTAAAAAAACGTACGGAACAGTATCTTTACTGATTGCTTTGAACTTCTTCCCTTTCCGTTTGGATTTACGAGTTTGTGTGGTCTTTGTTTTTTTCTTGGAAAACGGGAAGAAAGCACCAAAAGTGGGGACAAATTTTAAATATTGCTCTTATAAACTTAAAAAAGTTGCTAGAATAAAAGTGTTACCATGCATTTTCTGAAGGATATGAAGTCTGAAACTCAAATGCTTGTCATTATTTTGTGAATTCAGTCTTAACTGACTTGCCACAAAAATCCAGAAAACCACAAATTTTATTAGGAACAGACCAAAATATGAGGCAAAAATCTGGACATTCTGTGAAAATCTAGACAGTTGAGAGGTATAGATGTCTCCAAGACAAAAACGATGGAAGAAAAGTTGTTACATTTGGCACTAATCAGGGATGCAAGGATGTCATAGTGAGGTTGACACACCCATTCCCATACCATTATCACTTCTTTACAGGAAGGGAAGTACTGAGTTCTCCCCTGACATGCCATCTAGGAACAAAGTCCAAGCTATAAACCAATTTGCTCTTCCTGTCATATCTTACAATTTCCCAACAGGAAAACAAGAAGGATGTTTCATGTTTCTCAAATGATTTATAAAAATTAGTGTATGCCATGTTTATGTTCTCCATTCTGAAGGAAGTATGGGCCTCCTTGAAAATGATTACACATATAGATCTGCAAGTGTAGGACTGCATGCATATCTGCTGTCCTCACAAGACCCAAACCTAGTGAATGTTACAAAACATGAGGAGAATAAGTCTAAGATGACGTTTCTGCTTAGTTTAACAGAAGCATATCGCTGTCAAGCGGGAATGGAAATCAGACCAGAAGTAGATAAAAACCAGACAGCACTTGAATGTGCCAAAAACACAAAAGAAAGAATATAAGGTGATGGGTGAGATGAGAAACCAAGAAATGTGGAAAATGCATAAATATAGTTGCAGGTATAGAAAATTCTTGGAGCAACGTCATGTTGATCAGGATCAATTACAGGAATGGTTAAGGAGAGGTGAACAAAAGATGAAAGGTTAATATTGATGGCCCAAGATAATGGACTACTTACATGTTGGTTTACAAAGTCCATTGAACATGTGGGAGAAACAGACAAATGTAGATTTTGTAAAACAGAATTGGAAACAGGCGCACACCTTGTTGCTGGTTGTGATACACTAATGGCAGAAGGACTGTATACTGAAAGGCATAATAATGTGGCAAGACTGTTGCATTGGTGATTGTGCAAACATTATAAAATTGAGTAGCTGAAAAGCGCTGGAAACATGAGCCACAAAGCATTACAGAAAATGATGAAGTTTATATCACATGGGATCACCCATTACCAACAGTTCAAAAAATCAATGTGAGAAAAACAGATATAGTAGTCCATGAAAAAAAGACAAACTAACATTGATCATTGAAATTGCTACACCCAGTGACTTGTGTCTTACATACAGAGATCCACAAAGTCATAAAATGCCAGGATTTGCAGGCAGAAATGAGGGAAATTTGGAAGAAGGCTAGCCAGACATTTCCAGTAGCAGTAGTAACAATGGGTCTTATAAAAAATAATTTACAGTCGTACTTATATATGTTACTGATATATGTAACTCCATATGAATTACAGAAGGAGTCGTTACTGGGCACATTGCGGTTGCTGTGAAGTGCACTTCTGGCTAACATCATAGACTGAAAAAAATGCTAATTTCATGGGCTTTAATCATAGTTTGACTTAGGAACGGGGTCCATTCCCATCGTGGCATTACAGACCCAAAAGACTTTGAGAAATTAAAAAAGGAGGGGTAGAAATTAGTTCTCCCATGACATCCCATCATGTTGAATTCTAGCTACACCTTGGCTTAACAAATCTGAAAAAAAAATGCAGAGTACAGAAGACTGACTTCATCTCTGGAATGTTTATGTGTAGACAGACCGCCATCTGTTATAAAACACCTTGGACTGTCTGAACCTGACAATGTCCTCCCCTAGGGTGGAAGTATCAATGCTGACAGCCACCATAATTGTGAGGATTTGCAAGAGTAACAGTTAGACTATGGAGACACCACTGTAAATAAATCTTATATGCCTAAGACATGGTATCTGTTAACTGAAAACACAGTGCTTTGAGTCCACTGTACGGCCCTAATACAGAAGCTTACAGAAGGGATTATGTAAAGAGTAGATGCCAGAAAGCCCAATGTTCTGAAACAGAGAACTGTTCTGACTGGCTGACAGACCCAGTGAAGAATCTAGATACTGTAGTTTGCAAAGAAAGAATCCTGTTTGAAGGAAGACTCACTTTGCAAGCCAGTGTGCCAGAGATGCATCCTATAAAGGCTAATATCTGTGAGGGCTCCAGATGTGACTTTATAATGTTTACTGTTATTCCTATGAATTTGCTAAGACTCAGTAGAGACTCTAGAGCTGAAACTATTCTATTTAAAGTCAGTGCAGCTAGAGTTCAGTAATACATATATGGAAGCACCTTTGCCCCTTACAGTGTCTGGATTGCCACAACTACAGGCATGCATTTGGTAAACACCCTGGGAGTTAATGGGAAACTGAATAGAAAGGCCCAGAACTAATAAAGACTGGCTCCTGCCTGGAAGTGAAAAAAATCTCCTAGATTCCTTGGCAAACCTGATGTGCAGATAGGTATCTTGGAAGTTTAAAGAGACCATCCAGTCTCCTTCTTGCAGGCAAGGAAGGATGACTGCATCACAACCTAATTGTTTGAAAATCCTGTTTGGGAAGAAATTCCTTTAAGTTATTTAAATGAAAGATCTGCCTGATATGTTTTGCCTTATTTAGAGCTATAAAGTATATGATGTAATAACACATAATTTCTACTTGAATGGCACCTCTTAGACAGCTCTTTTCTACTCTTACCAAACTGTTTGACAGGATGGGGCATATGGCAATGGGAGACAGCTGAGAAATGGAAGAGTGTGGAAGGGACTTGTGTGGCCTCTAGATATTACTTTCTGAAACTACTTGTCATCCATAATGAATGCAGTTGGGAATACAATGCAGCAGACTGCAGAATTCTAGCTGCTGACAGTTGTTCTTGACTCTGGGCTGGTGTCCATTCTGGAAGTTTCCAAGGCCTCATTGACTCCTTCCAGATCTTTGAATACCTTGCTCGTAGGCGCATAGCTTCATACAAGGTTGTTGATCAGATAGATCATTTGTAGCCTTTCTTCAAGATCCCAATTCATTAGAATGCAATGACACGAATAACTATTATAACTACTAATATTGTTGCTACTAGCCACACTCATAACATAACTGACGTGGACTGTTTTGTGACCTTTGAAATGGGACATTGAGATGTCTGAAACTTTGCTCCAGCTGCTGTAAAGATGTTGCTTTCCTTCTCCAGTCTTTAGTATTTCCTTAACTTTAGATCCAGAGTGCAAAAAACCACAAGAAGGATGATATTGAAGGTCTGTGCTATGCCTGTTGCCTTAACTGCACTATCTTTTGAATTATGAGCAAACCACATAGTGAGGTTTAAGACAGGACATTCCATCTGTGACAGGTGTAACTTGTCTTTAACTGTCCTTTAGAGAACTCATCCAGCTACTGAGACTTCTTATTAGCCATCTCCTGCTAGAATTATAATGCATGTGAGAGATAGTTTTACCACCCTCAGTATGAATGTGAAGGGTAACTAAAATACTTTCAAATCTGTCACTTGGAATTCCTTAATGGAAAGTTGGACAGGTGGACATTGTGGAGTAGGAGTTTTTTTAAGGGCTGTCACAGAGTCAAGTATGTAAATTGTTTCAATTATTTGAATGTACTTGGAATGGCTAAAGCAATTTATATATTTGATTGATGAGTTTTAGTAAATTGTTCATAAATTAAATGCTTATGTATAAAATATGTCTTTGATTGTAAAGTTTGAATAGATAATGAAAACAATTTTGAAAGCTTGTCTTTACTGTGTGTTGAGTTTTCACTGTGCCTGACACGGTTTTGTAGTAAAGTATGTTTTAGCCTCTTATTTTATTTATTTATTTATATTTATATTTTTTGAGAGCATCTGTGCAAATTTATTTGTTTAACAGTCACAAAAGAACAGAGTCTGGCTTGGAAGTCACAACCCAGCACGACAAAACCTTAGAAGGTTTGAAGTGCTGGCTTGGCCTCTTTGATACAGCCATCACAATTGTCAGATTTTTGCTGTGCTATTCTGTGCATAAAACTTATCACTGTGTTGACTGGGGGACAACACTGAAAGATGGCTGAGGAATCTGAAAGGCCTCTTGCATGTTTTTTTTCCCTCAGGAAAAGACATGACATTTATGAGCAATCCCACCCTTTACCTCATAATTTCTGGTATGTTCCCAAACTCAGGGTCATCTGGGGGGTGGGTGTTGAGCACCACATCTATTGTCCATACCTAGGGTGAGTGACTCCAAAAAGAGTGAAGGTGCTTACTTATGTACCTGTATGTGTTACCTGACCTCAGAGATGAGGCTTCCAAGGACAAGGAGAATTCCTGAACCGGTCCAGATATATTAAGTTGACCTTACAAGAACATGTCATGTGCCCTGTGGTGATAATATGAAGGATGAATGGCCAAAGGTGCAGACAGAAAAATGTCTGTGATTGAGGCCTTTGTCAATGCAGGTAGAGGCACTGAAACTGACATAAGTGCCACACTCCGGACAGAGAATGCTACCCTCGTTGGCCGAAACACTGAGAATGTTAGAGTTAAATGTGAAACTAATGTCTCTTCCCTCAACAATGGGGCTTGCAAGTCCATCATGTCAGAACCTGATGTCAAGAGCCTCCAGGCTGAAGGTTTGAAGGTTGACCTAGCTGAGATCAGCAATGTTGCTGACAATGGCGGAACCAAGACCAATCCTAAATGACTATAACCTCCAGGGGCACTAAAACCTCCAAAGTCAAAAACATTGGTATCAGTGGTATTATATATGTGGAAAGCATTGACCTCACAAAGATTGTAGCCCTGAAACCAAGACCACAGTCAATGTTGATATTTGTAGATTCATAACAATTACTTAAAACTACTTTTTCTTTGAAAAAGTTTACCTATGTACCTGCAGCCCATACTTCTTTTGTTTTTCCCTGCAGAAGTGGTGGTCCTTTTCATCACTCTGTACTAGATTAGTAGTATAACATTGGTAGTTATTAGGTAAATACTGAAACATACTGACCTGCAATTAACTTGGCTTGGTTTTCCTGTTTTCTTTTTAGCAGCTGGCTTAGTCCAGTTTTTCTGACTCTCAACCTTGCATTACTTTGTGCCTATCCCTTCTCCCACCTTGAACCTGCAAACCTCCCCACCCACTTCTGCTTAATTACAGAGGTATCAAAAAGCCTGATGTAGAAAGGCACCATCATACTCCTTAAGTTTTTGTACATTTAAGTGCATCCGGGTGTTTCCCTCCTTGCTGCAAAGTTAAAGAATAACTGAAGCTGACTCCTTGCCTGGCTTCATAAAGCTTGTACTCCTAAAGTTTTTGTACTTGTATGTTGCAAAATACCTTTTTACTACCTTTCTGTAGTGCCTATAACTGCTTGTTAACCCTCCTGTGTGAGATTTAGTAGCCTACCACAGACCCAAGGCCACTTTCTCCCTCCACCCTTTTGTCCCCTCATCCTATATCTTATCCCTTTGGAATAGCTTCTTGCCTACCTTCCTCAGCTGCTATTACTCCCCTGATCACTAGGTGGCAGTCTTTACATACACTATATTCTAGTATTAAAACTAACTATCCCTCAGGTCCTACACCCATTCTTTGGCATTTCAGTACAATTCTAATCCCCCTCTCTGCACATGAGAACCTCACTCTCACGTTACTAAATCATCTACACATATCTGATAAGCAAAAAGCAAAAAGCAAAGAAAACCACGTAGAAAAACAAAAAGTCTCCGGCACAATAAAGGTTCTCCTTGTGTCAGTAACGGTAGGCAGACCACTCGATGAAACACCAAACACTTTTATTCCATAAGTTTCACATCAACGAACAAAGACACAAAACAAAAGCAGAGATCGATTAAGCGCTTTCGTCTCCGATTACGGAGACTTCATCAGATTAACCTTTTCATCTTGACCAGTAGTTTTATGCATTCATTAATTTTCATTAATTGGCAATCATTAGATTAGCACCATTTCTTTTAAAGCCAAAACACCACATAAAACACTAAGATTTACTATTTGGGAATTTTGGATCATTTAAAAAGCACCATATTAAATATTAAATGTCTAAATAGTGTATAGAAACCATTCCTACTACTAGATAAACAATACCATATTGAGATGTTAAAAATATATGGTTAAAAATATGGTTAAAAATATGGTTTAAAATATTGCTAAAAAATCACAGAGTGTTGTTTAAAGGAAGCTTACATTATTGTGAAAAGTATTATACAAAAAATGTGTACATCCTACATTATATTGTTGAAGCATTTATATTCTAGTATATGCATTCTTGTACGTGTTCTTAAAACACATTTTTTGAGGACCTATTGCTAAAACAAAAATTCCAGCATTTCATATAAATGAACCCAAACATAGATCTATCAAAGCAGTGTAAACTCAAACATAAATCTATCAAAACAATGTGAACAGTCAAAAACTCCCCCTAAATCAAATAATGCCAAGTGTACCCTAAAAAGGCATACTTAATAAAATAACTTGTTAACTGTACTTAATAAAAATGCATTGTATAAAAATATACTTTGAAGATGAGCGTGTGAGGATCCATTTGTGTGATTAAAAACAAAAACATAAATGCATAGAAAGTCCTATGACCCCACTAAAAAGGAGTGAATGAATACTTATGCTTAGCTTATTGTCACCATACCATTCGAAACAAGTGTTTTAGCAATAGGTCCTCAAAAAATGTGTTTTAAGAACACGTACAAGAATGCATATACTAGAATATAAATGCTTCAACAATATAATGTAGGATGTACACATTTTTTGTATAATACTTTTCACAATAATGTAAGCTTCCTTTAAACAACACTCTGTGATTTTTTAGCAATATTTTTAACCATATTTTTAACCATATTTTAACCATATATTTTTAACATCTCAATATGGTATTGTTTATCTAGTAGTAGGAATGGTTTCTATACACTATTTAGACATTTAATATTTAATATGGTACTTTTTAAATGATCCAAAATTCCCAAATAGTAAATCTCAGTGTTTTATGTGGTGTCTTGGCTTTAAAAGAAATGGCGCTAATCTAATGATTGCCAATTAATGAAAATTAATGAATGCATAAAACTACTGGTCGAGATGAAAAGGTTATTCTGATGAAGTCTCCGTAATCGGAGACGAAAGCGCTTAATCGATCTCTGCTTTTGTTTTGTGTCTTTGTTCGTTGATGTGAAACTTATGGAATAAAAGTGTTTGGTGTTTCATCGAGTGGTCCGCCTACCATTACTGACACAAGGAGAACCTTTATTGTGCCGGAGACTTTTTGTTTTTCTACATATCTGATAAGCTTATATACTCTGCTCCCCAGTTTTCACTTTAGTTACTTCTGTATTATGCCAAACATGAAAGACAGCTGATTGTCTTTTGGCTGAACTTACCTTACTGCTCTTGCATGCTCCGTTCACCCTGCAGGCTCACTCTGCTCCCCTACCCTACCTCCAATTCCCACCCACCCCAGGGCACCTATCCTTTTACTGCTAGAAGCCACACCCCCACCCCACATCAACCAATAGCTCGACATATCTAGGTACATACTCAACCATCTGTTACTAATTTACTCACACCTTCCACTATCTGTACTTTCCTCATTAAACAAACCCACCTCATATGTGTCCTTCTATAACCCCTTATTTTCTCATTACTTACATTCCCACATTCTCATTATATCAACCCCTGGCTTACTAAAACTCTCTAATTTCCTCCTCTTGCCCATAATTCTTTCCACTCTACTTCTATCTCATAGCCTCACAGGCTATGAATTCCTAACCTCCTTTCAATTTCAACACTTCTTTAAACAAACTTCCCCTTTCTATCAGCCTCACAAATCCACAGTAACATTACATCCTCATCAGCCTACCTTCTCCCACAGTTTCACAAATTAAACCATATTAAATATTTCCAAACCAGAAAAATAGACCCTATTTTATGTAAACTAGCAAAACTTCCACACAATCCTCAGTACCTACTACTACACGGCGACATTCATCCAAACCCAGGGCCTGGTAATACCTTCCCTGACTCCCATTCTTCCTTTAACTCTATTTCCCATACCCCCTCTTCTTCCTCGAACTCTCTTCTTATTGCCCACCTCAATATGCATAGTTTAAATCACAAAATTACCCAACTTCATACCCTACTAGACTTACATTCCTTTGACATCCTATGTCTCACAGAAACCTGGCTCAAACCAGTTACTAAAGACAATGATATCATCCCTCCAGGTTATAGCACCCTTAGAATTGACCATCCTAACAAAAAGGGTGGGGGGGTAGCGATATTGTTTAAATCTGAACTACAGGTAACCTCACTAAACACTCAACCTCCCTCACATAGCAATGCTGAAATCTTAATATCTAAGCTCCAAATTAATGCTAATAAATCTATATACATCATTTGCTCTTACACCCCCCCCCCCAGGCAACAACATAAGTACTCTTGAAAATGTCCTTAAATGGCTTTCCACATCATTTCCACAAGAAACCATTCTCCTTGGAGACTTTAATATTGACTGGAACTGTTGTATTTCTGACAAACCTACATCACACATTAATCTCTATGGCTTCTTTCAAACTACCACTGACCCTACCAGAACCCATAAACCCAGGAACAATCAAACTACCTTAGACTGGATACTAGTCAACAATAACCCCCAATCTTACAAAATAGGCATACTTCCTGATGATATTAGAGACCACTCTCTTACCTTTATAACTAGACAAAAGATCACCATTCCCACTCAACTAAACTTTAGAACCACCCGGAACAAAAAGAACCTGAAACTAGATAACTTTCAAGCAGAACTAAAAGCCTGCAATTGGTCACCCACTTAAATATCTACCTCTCAATGAAGCAGTCTCTTTTTTTAACAATACATTCCTAAAATTCCTTGAGCACCATGCCCCCTCTCGTACTATTAAAATTAGGAACAAATCTGCTCCCTGGCTCTCAAATGAGACAAGGCAAAAAAATGAGACTGAGAAATAAAATCTGGAATATATGGAGAAGTACCAAAGACCCTATCGATAATTTAAACTTTAGACAGCTCAGGAATGCCACTAAAAAGCAATATTCCTTGATAAAAAAAACTATTACCTTAAATTCCAACAAACCCAATATCTAAACCCATAAAAATTCTGGTCAGGATTAAATAAATTACTCCATCCTGGACAAGCCAAAACACCTACCCCCTCTAACTTGACTCATAATTCTCCCAACCAAATTGCTGATATTTTTAACACATTTTTTTCAGAAACTGTTCAATATTTAGCAAATACCTTACCACCTATTACCACCACTAACTCAGCCATGCCAACCACTGACTCATCCTTGCCAACCACCCTACCCCAAGTATTACAACTGCAGCCTGTCCCAACATCTCTCATACACTCCCTACTTCTTAAGCTTAAACCATTCACTCCATCAGCTGACCTCCTCCCAGCTGAATACCTTCAAATGGCAGCTGGAGTGCTTGCCTTCCTTGTTTCTATTTTAATTAACAGAACCATTACAGAAAGTTCCATCCCATCCCTCTGGAAAGTCTCATATATTATCCCACTGCATAAGGGTGGGAACTCAAATGAACTCTCAAACTTCCGCCCCATAGCCCTACTTTCCCCCTTAGCAAAAATTATGGAGAGATGTATTCACCATCAGATACTTGATCATCCCCTCCAAAACCACCTGCTAGTTGACTGCCGGCATGGTTTTAGTCCTTTCCATAGTACTACAACTGCTCTAGTATCCTTTTCTGACTGCATTAATAAAAATCGTAACAACAGCTTACTGTCCTCAGCCCTCTTTATTGACCTCTCAAAAGCATTTGATATGGTTAATCATAAATTACTGTTAAACTCACTCAAATCACTTTCACTAGATACCAGACAGGTAATCAGTTCATGTCCTATTTAGGAAATAGACAACAAGCAGTCCTCTGGGAAAATAAACTATCTACTCTTCTCCCTATAACTCTTGGAGTCCCACAAGGCTCTATTGTGGGTCCCCTCCTCTTCACTCTTTTCATAAATGATCTGAAAATCTCCCTTCCACAAACCACCTGCATACAATATGCTGACGACTCGACATTAATATGTTCAGCCTCCTCACCCACTGGACTTCATTCGAGTACCCAAGCAGTATTTACCTTAGTTGAAAACTGATTCCATCAATGCTGTCTCCTCCTTAACCCCAAAAAAACTAAAATTGGTACCATTCTCTCCCACTCAGAAGTCTCCTGTTATCAACTTCACAATTACATCTAATAATGGTACTGTAATAACTCCGGACACAACCACCAAACTTTTAGGTGTAACAATTGATCATAATCTAAACTTCGACACACATATCAACCTAACCATTAAATCAGTTAATAAAAAACTTGGTTTCCTCTACAGACTTAAACCCTATCTCACACCTCTAGCTAGGACTGCTATTGCCCGAACTCACTTAATCTCCACCCTTCTCTATGCATCCCCAATCTATACCAACTTATCCAAAAATAATCTTCATAAGTTGGAAACAGCCTATAATAACATAGCTAGATTTGCCACTGGTGCCCCTTTTCGAACCCACCACTGCCAAAATCTTAAATTGCTAGGATGGCTGGAATTGCAAAGCCAGATTATTTTCCAGCAACTTACTACTATACACAAGATCTTACACCATCCCACAGATACACCCATACTCTCTACCCTTATCTGCCCATATGAAAATCTAACAACCCTTCGATCAGCTAATAAGGTACTAGTAGCTACCCTAAAGTCCAACAACAAATCTGGAGATAGCTTGCTCTCAAACTCTATTGGCAACTCTTGGAACACTCTTCCAACTGAACTAACAGCCCTTTCTTCTACCCCACTTTTCAAGAAGCAATTAAGAATCTTCCTTAAAGCCCAATGACTTTGCCCATGCACAAATCCTGACGGACACTTTCTCCCCTAGCAGGACCATTCTTTACTATCTATCTTTAACATGCTAGTTCAGGTGCTCTGATATTCTCTCTTAATTCCTACTATAGTAGCACACCTCCTAAGGTTTGGTAAACTTTATAAACAATGCTACCCTCAAAAAAAATGTTTTATTAATCAATTTTACTCAAAATTTTTAACTTATTTAGTTGGGTATGTTGGTATGTTACTGTAACAGTACTATATAAATGTTCCTGTATTTGAAATGTTTTACCTGTCTGACATTATCTGTATTGTATATGGTCAAGATTTCTGTCTTGTAAATTGTCTTAATGTGGAGCTTTTCTCCCCGGGCCTCTGCTGAAAATGGACATACATCCAGTTGGAATATCCCAGTCAACAAATGTAAAATAAAATAAATAAATAAATAACGGGCTTCATTGGAATGGCTCAAAAATGGGGTCGGATAAAGGAAATAAAAAAATTATGAAAGCAAGCACCTCTTTCCAATTTATCATCTTTCTCTCTCTAGTTATTTGCTTCCAATACCTTTGTTCCTTTGCAAGTTTTCTACAATAAATTCTGGGCCCCTCTTACCTATTGCCTTCCCTATCAGGGATTGATATCAGAATATAGGCAAAGAGAAAGAAATGGGGGGGGCGGTATTAAACAAAAGACCAGCACTGATACAGTTTTTAATAGAATCTAAAACAGAAGCTGCCATTAAAAAGGAATAATTAGCACAGCATATAAAATATTGCATGAAAACAATAAGAATCAATCGAGATTAGAAAGGAGTGGGAAGAGAGACTGGATATGCAATTCACAAAGAAACAATGGTAGGATATATGTATGTCTCTCAAATATGCAACAAAATCTAGAATATTTAGGATTTTTGCCTGGAAATGTGTACATATATATTTTTATACCCCAATAAGACTCCAGAGAATTTTTTTTCAGGCAGGCAGTAAATATTGGATGTGTGAAGGGAAAGAAAGAGGTAATTGGAAACATATTTTCTAGGAGTGCGGTGAGTTGGCAGACTTTAAGGATTCCCTGCGGGATGCACCGTCGAAGATGCTGGGTGGGCAGATTGGTCAGACGAGGGAGATGATTTTTCTGAGCTATGATACAGAATCAGAATTGCCTAGACATAGTAAGGCCTTGCTGTGTCTAATAATGGTGGTTGCCAATAAAGCAATTACTAGAAAATGGAAATCAAAATCTAAACCAACTATACTGAAAGTAGTAAATATAGTAACATCGATAAAGCAACTGAAATTGAGATCTTTAGAAAAGGGTAGGAGCAAACTACACAGAAAAAAATGGGAATTGTGGGAACAATACATACAAAGGAGGAATGAGGTCTAAAAGGCAGCAGGACTTAAATGAGCTATGTAATGTTTGAGGGAGAAAGATAAGTGATGTATAATGTTTGCAACTGGGAGTGTGTCAGTATGGTTTGTGATGTAAAATGCTTTAATAATACTTGAGACTAGGACTGTGTCAGCGTAATTTGTTTTCATTTATATAAATGTTTGATTGCCTGTGTAGTAAGTGATGGTTTAATAAAGATGTTTCTTGTCTAAAAAAAATAAGCACCTCTGTTAACCTTGCTACCTAGAGGAGGAAGACAAGAAACATTTTCTACTTAACCTTCTTAAAGTCCCTCATCATCTTCTCCTAGCTGGTATCTATAGTAACAACACAGCAACTAAAGGACCTCATGGACTTGGAAGATCATTGTCAAGAATGAAAAATCCTTCTGACTTCTAAGGATGAAACAGAAAAAACACTGCCCTGCCTAACCATTCTGACAGGAGAACTTTTAACACGAACAACTTTGACTGATAAATTTTAAACTCCAGAAAGGGACAGAGCAGATGTAGTGATAGAAGTAACCTCTAGCCTAAGCTTTTTGACAAATGGAGCTGGAAAATCATTCCCTAAGCTTTTCACTCCTATTTGCTCTATGCTCTTCTTTGTCTTATCTCTTTCTCAATCCATACATTCATTTTTTGGTTTGTCAGAATCCTGAGTTTCTGACTTGGCCTTAGGAACCACTGTGGAGTCAAAACAGGCTGGTTCTAAGGTCTGAGTTGTTCTTTAGGGTGGACACAAAGCTACCTTTTTGACAACTTTATTAAATTATCGCTTAAAACTTAGCCACAAATGCAGTAATAGAAAAAAATACAATTTTCATTTTCATGCATTATACATGGCATTGTTTTTCTTTAACAACTAGAATTAACTCCAGCAGTGCACAAATTGTCCACTTCCTTCTACTCCTGAACATTATTCTTCTTGTATTGTACCCACAAATTTCATTTATTTCTATGTAATATGTCCATTCTCTTTTCTAAAGATTTCCACCTCAAGTTCTTTTATCTTCTCCACAGTATTCATTACTTCTATTATAGTTGGCTTAGATTTTTCATGTTCTGAAAATCTAAACCAACTATAATTGAAGTATTGAATTATAATTGAACTATAATTGAAGTACTTTGGGGTGCCGTGGTCATGTAGCAGTTAGAGTTGTCACCTCAAAGCAAGAGCTATTCCAGACAAATTCTTGGCTGGGGTGGCTTCTGTATGGAATCTGCATGTCTTCCCTGTGGTCATATGGGTTTCCCCCAGGTCCTTTGGTTTCCCCCATATTCCAAATACATGCAGTAGGCGGATTGGACACTCTAAAGTGGCCATAGGTGAGAGTGTGTGCATGAGTGAGTGGTGTGAATGAACTACCGAGGCAGGGCTAGCCAGCCGGTGGTGTAAACCTTGGCTTGAGATGACTGTCACTGCGGAAGTATCACTCCCAACCTCATGTGCAAAATGGGAAAAGGGGTTGAGGATGGATGGATGGATAGATTTTTCATGTTCTAGTAATCTTTTTTTCACCAGTCAATAGCATTAAATGTAATAAGGTCTTACTATGTAGAGGCAGTTCAGATTCTCTATCTCATCTTAAAAGACTCACTTAGTTTCTGCCATTTAGTCCCCTGACATTTCTGAAAGAGGACTCTCTGACAACTTGTTCCACAACCAAAACAACATGTTCAGAGTTATCTATGTCCTTTACTTTGCAACTCTAGCAATTGCTATCTAACTGGGGAGAAATTCTCTGACATCTGACTGGGATATAAAACTACATATTGCAAACTTCCAAACTAAACTCCTAAACTTTCTGGACTTTGTTGCATACTGGGAGCCTTACAGATGTCCTCCCATTGTTCCTTTGTAAAATGTTTGTTCTTCGAGTCACTCTTTCCAAGTTAATTGTTTTTGCTTTGTTTTTTTTTTTTGTTTTTTTAATATTTATTAGGCTTATCAAGACTCAACTAAAAACTCTACCAGAGCCTGACTTTCACTTAGCACTCCCCTATCCCTTTCCCTTTGCTATCAATTTGATATCAATCCATGGTAGGTAAGGCAGTCACTAATCTGTAGTCCAAACTTCTGCATGCCCTCGTCATAGCCACAGCCCCTTATTTATTTATTGTTTTTTTATTGGGTAGTACACTGATCACAATAGACCATTTCCAGGCACAGCCCAGGTGAAGAAATTAAAAAATAAATAAATGCATACATATTTAAATACCTGTACATAAAACTGGACAAATTTACAAATGTGGGCAATTACAGATGATTCAGAATCCCACTGATAACTAAAATTATGTAAATATTATTAAAGGAGTAAAAAACAGACATGAATTAATTTTAATTTTAATAGGAAATATAAGAGGGGAACAGGCTGAGAACAGAAGATGATGTAGAAGTGATGCAGCTGACAAGGGAGTTAGGTGATATGTCCAGTGGAAAAGCACTTATAGTCAGATTTTTGATGGAGGTATCTTTTGGGTTGTGCCCTGAAAGTGAGGAAAGAGGAGACTTCTTTAGATGATCAAGCAGGGATTGCCAGAGTTTAGGTGTAAGAATGGAGAAGGAATTTTCAGTACAGTGTAGTTTGGTTTGGGGTCTCCGGAGTGAAGGAGTTAATCAGGAGAGGTCACAGAGATTGTAGGGGGTGGTTTTGTTATGGAGTTTTTTGCAAGAGTTGGGAAGGCACCTGGTTGAAGTAGTTTGAAAACAAGAGACCCTAGGAGTAGCTGAACTCAGTAGGAGACTGGTAGCCATTTGGTCTTGGAGAGGGTGATGCAGTGATGTTCCTGATGGAGGAATGGGAAATGAATTGGCAGACTTAGTTTTCAATAGACTGTAGAATAGATGAGGCTTTTAGAGGCTGTGGCTATGATGATGGGAAACCCATATTTATGCAGAGCAAGGAGGATTCCTTTGCCTATTGCTGTTCCAGCTGGTCTGGAGAGAAAGGGAGATATGTTTCAGTACCAGAATAAAAGACAAATGATCTTTTTCCTTGTTTTTCAGTGTGGGCTTGGAAGTTAAGGCATAAATCTAAGTATTTAGAGGATGCGGTTGTTTCTATTGGACACCATTGAGATCTGCGATGTTGAGATTTTCTGGAGTTATTTTCAGCATTAGTGAGGTACCAAATGTCATACTTTCTATTTGTTCACAGTACCTTTGTTACTTTGCCAATTTTCTCCAGTAAATTTCAAGCCCCTCTTGCCTATTTTCTATACTCCTACTTGCAGTCATCCCTATTGACAAAATCTACTTTCTGCCTTTGTGTGTTGGTTTAGTTCTTACAACGCTTTCTGCTGCTTTATAAATATAATATTCTGTGTGGTTATTGTTATTCTCCTTAAGGATCTGCATTCAAAATCTTATTATCTTCGTATTTCTTGGAAAACTACATTTTAAACTTTCTAGTGGCGATGTATTTTTAATTGTAAGAGTCTGAGGGTTAAATTATTCACAAATGTCACTAAAGAATTAAAATAACATTATTTTAATGGAAACAACCAAATGAGAAAAAAACTACACTAAAAATTATTGTCAGTGCATGAAACACAGTAAGTGTTAAGACGCATTGACAGTAGAGTGGTTCACATAAAAATAAATCAACACAAAAAGACAACTATATATTTGTGTGCATGTATATGTATGTATATATATATATATATATATATATATATATATATATATATATATATATATATATATATATATATATATATATATGTAGGTCTACTTTTCTTTATCGAAATTTGAAAAAGAAAAGTAAAACCCCACTTCTGCGAAAGTCCACTACATTGAAAGTGCACTTTCACGAAAACTGATTCACCGAATCAGGAAATAAAAACTACTACAAACACTGTTTTGCAGTGGGCAAGCCCCCCTGTACCCCCCGCAGCCCCCACACCCACCTTACTTAAATATACTAACTCTGAGATTGCACTACAGTGGGAAAAAATATATATTTCCTTATCTCCACTGTAACATGCTTTGGCAAATCGGCTTTCGCGAAAGTGCACTTCCTAATGTAATGCACTTTCACTTAAGTGGGTTTGACCATCTGTTTGTTGAGAAAATGTGGTGCCGACTCACAGTCTAGCAACAGACTCTGAATCAACCCTAGACTGGATACTTGTAACCCATCCCCAAAACTACACTAACTCAGACACTACCAAATACAATAAGTGACCATTTTCCAGCATATACCTATAGGACTCACCCTCAAGCAATCAAAAAGCACTCATATAGAACCTCCAGGAATTTTGCCCACTTTGACCAAAATAAGTTTATAAGTATACTAAACTCCCAGAACTGGAACCCATTTAAAATACTCCCCTTAGAGGCAGCCGTTGACTGTTTCAACAGACTCTTTTTAAATACTCTCAGTAGCCTAGCTCCAATGTGTACTAAACAAACTAAAACTAACCATGCCCCCTGGTTAACAAAACTAACCAAACAAACTATCTTTCTTAGAAACAAGGCATGGAAAATATGGTTGAAAGACAAAACAAAACAAAATGAACTCCACTACAAACAACTCCGCAACAAATCAAAAAAGCTAGTGATACAAGATAAAAAAGATTTTTTTCTGCTAAACTATCCACCTCATATAACAATCCCAAAAATTTTGGAAGTCTGTCTCCTCTCTACTTAACCCAGGCACCATCCCAAACCCATCCCCTGCACCAAAAAAAAAGCCCACAAGAAATTTCCCAAGATTTTAATACCCACTTCATCTCTACCATTCAAAAGCTACTCAAAGACTGTCCAGCCACTTGAAACACACACTTCCCACCGCCAACAAAACACTACCCCTCCCCTGCAGATTACTCTACTACACAACCAGCCACCTCCTTCACTATCCAACCTGTACCCACATCGCTGATCTTGAAACTCCTAAAACAACTCAAACCTTGCTCACTGTCTCAGATAATCTTCCCCCAGAATATCTGCAACTAGCAACTAGCTCAATAGCATATCCAGTTACCATTCTTATAAATCACTCTCTCTCTGAATCTGACGTTCCTCTTCTATGGAAAAAAATCCATCATTACCCCACTACACAAAGGGGGAAACTCCCATGATCTTTCTAACTACCGTCCTATCTCTATACTCTCCCTACTATCTAAAATCTTGGAAAAATGTGTTCACTCACAACTACTTAAACTCCTCTCATGTAATGGTCTTCTATCCCCTACCCAACACAGTTTCCAGCCAGGGCATAGCACTATTACTGCCCTATTATCTTTCACTGACACTGTCAACAAAGTCTTAGATGCAAGCCATCCCACCTCAGTAATCTTACTAGACCTATCTAAGGCTTTTGACACAGTGTCACATACTAAGCTAGTAAACCAACTATCAAGACTAGGTTGCTCCTCAAAATCCCTCAACTGGTTTACCTCTTATCTACAGAACAGGGAACAATCAGTAAGGTGGTTAAATGCAGAATCCTATTACCAACCTATCAATATAGGAGTACCACAAGGCTCTATTTTAGGTCCAATACTGTTCAATATTTTCATCAATGACCTGCACAAAACCCCCCCAAATCCAGAATCTCATCCAATACACCTATGATTCAACACTGATAGCCACCTCCAAAAATTTCTCAGACCTTCTCGCAGTTACATAACAGGCCTTTACTTCTATAGAATCATGGCTTGCTAATGCATAACTTATGCTAAACCCCCCAAAAACTAAACTTTTACTTTTCTCTACAAAATCACCTGACATTGACTTCAAAATCCTTGCTAAAGACAGCACAGAAATAGAAAGTACAGTTTTGTACCTACCATAAATGTAGATGTTCGAGGATCCACATTGCTGCAGTCATAACCTGTGGGTAGTCCGCTGTCCTTGGTCGGCCCGAATACCAAAGAGTTAGGCTGGCGTCGGTCATGGGCGCCCGGAGCTGATGTCAGTACGTAGTAGTACTTAAGCGCATGACCGACGCCATATCCTCAGTCTTTCTTGCCCCAGATGTCAGAAGGCCTTAAAAAGGAAAGGCCAGAGCCAAAATAGTAAATACCCAGCAACCACAAGTGAGAAAATAACAATTATCCCAAAGGAAAAAACAGCAACCCCAAACAATAGAGGGGAAGGAGGGAGGGAAAATAGGACTGCAGCAATGTGGATCCTCGAACATCTACATTTATGGTAGGTACAAAACTGTACTATGTTCTTCGTCTCACATTGCTGCAGTCATAACCTGTGGGTAGAATCCCAAAGCAAAGGAAAAGGGAGGCTGGCAAACTAAAAGCATTAGGAGCTGCTAACATGCCCTGTAAAACTGCAGTGGCAAACCCAGCCCTAGACTTGGAATAAAGAGGGAGATGGTAATGCTTAGTAAAAGTGTGTACTGAACTCCAAGTAGCTGCTTCCAAAATATCCTTAGTAGCTACCCCCCTCAAAAAGGCAGAAGATGTGGCAGTAGCCCTAGTGGAATGAGGTCTGATCCCAGCAGGAACATTCTTCCCATGATGAGAATAACAAAAAGCAATACAATGACCAATCAACTTAGAAATAGTTTGCTTTGAAACAGTTTTCCCTTGAGAAGCCAGAGCAAAAGAAATAAATAACTGTTGAGTCTGCCTGAACTCTTTAGTTCTGCTCAAATAATAACGTAGCTGCCTGTGAATGTCCAAAGAATGCAAGACTTTTTCCCCCTTATTTTGGGGATCAGCATAACAAGTAGGCAAATGAATAGACTGGTTCAAGGCCACATTAGAAATCACTTTAGGCATAAAAGTAGGGTTAGTACGCAAAGACACCCTATCCTTATGGAATACCAGAAAAGGTTCAACTGCCATGAGTGCCTGCAATTCAGAGACCCTCCTAGCAGAGGTAATGGCCAACAAAAAAGCAGTTTTCCAAGACAAAAACTTCAGCTCAGACGTAGCTGCAGGTTCGAAAGGAGGTAAAGTAAGCTTCTCCAACACAAAATTGAGATCCCAGGAAGGAGTAGGAGCTCTACGTGGGGGTCTTATATTTTTTGCCCCTCTAAGGAATTGCTTAAACAAAGGATGAGAAAATAAAGGAGGGTCACAATCATAGTGAGCAGAAATGGCTGCAGCATGAACCTTCACAGAGGAAAATGACAAACCCTTGTCTAGTAATTCAGTAAGGTACTGTAGCGTAAAACTCAAATTAGGTACTGAGACATCAAAGCCCTTTGCTGTGCTCCAAAGAAAAAATCTCCTCCATTTATCAGCATAAACTTTTCTAGTACTGGGCCGCCTGGCTTCCAAAATGACATCTAAAACCTGTTGAGGAAGCTGAGACCCCACAGGCTCTAAAACAGAATACGCCAGGCTGTTAGATGCAGGGACTGCACCCTGACATTGAGCAAATGATTGCTTGACTGGGACAACAAGTGAGGAATCTGTGGCAAAGGCCAAGGAGGCTCCTGAATTAAACTCCTCAGCAGAGGATACCAGTGCTGACGTGGCCAATCTGGTGCTATTAGAATCATGCAAGGCTTGTCCCGCCTGACTTTCAAGAGTACCTTGGGAAGGAGAGGCAGAGGAGGGAAAGCATAGACGTGAAGGTTGTTCCAACTGAAAGATAGAGCATCCACTTTCCAAGCTTTTGGGTGAAACATCTTTGTGCAAAATTTTGGTAGTTGGAAATTTAGTGGAGAAGTGAACAGATCTATGTCTGGAGTTCCCCAAGCCACTGTCAACTGTTGGAATACCTGAGGATCCAATTTCCACTCGTGGGGTCCACAATTTGTCTGCTCAATACATCTGCTAGGGAGTTCTGTGCTCCTGGCAGAAACCGTGCTTGAAGAGTGATGTGCAAACTCAGAGCAGTCTCCCACAATATCATTGCTTGTCTGCAAAGAGGGTAAGAATGGGTTCCCCCCTGCTTGTTGATGTACCACATGACTGTTGTGTTGTCTGTTCGAATCAACACCTGTCCTGGTTGAAGTAGGTCCTTGAAGGCCATCAGGGCAAATTGGACTGCTAACATCTCCTTCATGTTGATATGCAGATGTTGTAGTCTGGGAGGCCACGTGTCTTGAATCCATTTCCCATTGAAGTGTGCTCCCCAAGCCAAGTCCGAGGCATCCGTCGTTATGATTTGACTCGCCTCTGGTCGGGTCACAGAGAGTCCCTTGTTTAGGTGACATTCCTGCGCCCACCACAAGAATTCCTTCTGGATGCAAGGTATTATCCGAATGACAGTGTCCAAATCGTGGCAGTGTTGAGTCCATGCAGTTTTGAGATACCATTGTAACTTCCTCATATGCAGTTTGGCATTGGGAAGTACTAGAATGCAAGATGCCATGAACCCCAAGGCTTGAAGGACTGTCCTTGCAGTCAGCCTGGACAGTACTGATAACTGCTGGAAGTATAGGTGAAGAGTTCTTTGTTTGTCCGGGGTCAGAAAAGCCATCTGAGAAGCTGTATTCAGTCTCACACCCGGAAAGCACATGTCCTGAGAGGGTACTAGACTGGACTTTATTTCGTTCACAGAATACCCTAGGCACCTTAAAACTGCCATTACATACTGCAGATGTTGAAGTAACTTGTCTTTGTCTTGAGCAAGAATCAGGCAATCGTCCAGATAAGGATAAATTTGTATTCCCCTCTGTCTGAAGAAAGCTATCACAGGAGCCAGGACCTTTGTGAACACCCTGGGTGCAGTAGATAAACCAAAGGGCAATGCAGAGAACTGATAATGAGAAGTACCAGCCCGAAAACGCAGGAATCTCCTGCAGCTGGGCCTGATAGGAATGTGAAGATAGGCCTCTTTGAGATCCAGGGTTACCATCCAGTGATCTTTGCCTAGCATAGGCAGAAGTTGTTGTAATGTTAACATCTTGAACTTTGGAATGTCTAGGTAGGTATTGAGAATGGACAAATCCAGAATTGGCCTCCAAGTGTTTCCTTTCTTTGGCACTAGGAATAGACGGGAATAAAACCCTAGGCCTACTTCTGACGGAGGTACCACCTGGATAGCTCCCATCTGTAAAAGCAAAGAAATTTGCTCCTGAGCCTCCAGCCTTTGCTGAGGAGGCACATCCGGCATGCCTTTGAAAGGAGGAAAAGTGTGAAAGTAAAACTTGTAACCTTGATTTATTATTTCCAACACCCATTTGTCCTGGGTGACCAAATGCCAGTTTTGTTTGAAAAGTGCCTACTTTCCTCCTAGAGGAGCTGCCAGAAAAGAAGGATCTGGCAGCTGAAGATACAGGTCATTGGGTCTGTTTACGAAAAGGCTGACCCCTGCCCTCACCAGAAGACTGTGCAGGAGAACTCCAAGTCCTAGGTCTGAAAGAACCCTGAGCGTGAGCCCTGCCTCTACCACGTCTAGACCTGCCCTTAGACTGAAAATCTGAAGAAGGGTAGGACCATCCTCTAGCAGGCCAATTCCTGCTAAACTTAGGGGGCTGCACCTGCAAAAAATCCTTGACCGTCTGCATAGACTTAGCTTTATCTTCCATCTTTTTCAAAACTCACTCCACAGGAGAACCAAAAAGAACTTCAGATTGAAGAGGAGCATCCAAAATCCGAGCTTTAACATGCTCTGACAAATTTTGATCCTTAAGCCAGGCATGTCTACGAATAACTGAACCAGTAGCAGCCACCCTGGATGAAGCCTGAAGAGCATCGAAACCACACTGCAAAGAATGTTTTCCAACTTGATCTGAAGCATGAACCAGCCCCTGCAATTCCTTACACTCTATACCCTCAGATAAAGCATCCACCTTAGATTTCAATTGGCCTAACAAAAAGTTCTGATACTTCAGCATATGAAACTGGCAATTTAAAGCCCTCATAGCTAACGAGAAGAGGTGTACACTTTTTTCCCCCACCTATCCAACGCTCTAGAATCTTTATCCAAAGGAACTGGATTCTTAACCACAGAAGCCCTGACACCCTTCGGCCCTTGAATAATAGTTTCTGGGTCAGCTCTAGGACTCTTATACAAATATTTATGTGCTTCTGGAACTCTGTAATATCTGTCTGGCTTGACAGGGGCAGGGGGTAAAGAATCAGGATTAAGTGAAGCTTCAGAAAAAACATCCTGAACAACATCTAAGACAGGGGGAATAGCCAAAGGCCTATGTTGTGGTAAAAACAAAAATTCCCTAAGCCTTTTTCGAGAATCTGAAAAATCCTGACCTTCCCACTTGAAATGTTCCCTCGGGGAATGTAAAGTTTCAGAAAAGGAAAAATCCTCTGGAGGAGAAGCAGAAGGACAGGAATCCTCTGCATCCGAATCTGAATAGGGAGGGTAATCCAGAATATCCTCAGCTGAGGACTCAGAGTAGTCTGAAGAATGCTCCATTCCCTCTAAATCTGTCTCCACCCTAGGCCTCTTCTCTGTGGGGGGCAAAGATCCCCTGATCAAAGTAATCAAATCCTCTGCCATTTTCAACATATGTTTTTTAGGAACAGAAGCTGAAGAACTAGGGCTATGGCCAGTACCAGTAAGACCAGGTTTAGCCTTAGCATGGCCTTTGGCCACTGAAGTAGAAGGCCTAATAACCTTTTGTAAGGATGGAACTACAGATACCTGAGAAGCACCCTCGGCCTGGCCTAACTCCTGAGAGGCCAACTCCTGCAAAAGTAAAGGTTCCCCCTGTGATTCAGCCGAGACCTCGGCCGGATCCACAGATTCAACCGGAGGTTCCATAGAACCGGCGTCCGCAACGGACGACTCCTCCGGTTTAGACCTTAAAGATTTATCTTTACATTTTTTAGCAGTAGCGGGCGTCGGAGGATCCGACGGCATGTTGTAGTTACACCGCTTACCGAAAACAAGCCTGGCACAGTCTAATCTTCGTTTAATGGTGCGCTTATTAAATCTAGCGCAAAAGCGACACCCGACTACGTCGTGTTCAGGCCCCAAGCAAGGAATACAGAGAGAGTGATAGTCCCTATGAGGTATCTGTTTCCCACAAGAAATACAATTATTAACTTTTTCTGACATCCGGATTAACTGAGGCAAGAAAAGACAAAAATTTTCCCCAGCGGGGTACTTAGCCCAACTTGGACTTCGGTCTGAAACTCGATAATTGAAAATTTCAGAACGCCGAACGGCACTTGCAAATGCTGCTTCTGCTTTGGACCACGCGGCAAGAAAGACTGAGGATATGGCGTCGGTCATGCGCTTAAGTACTACTACGTACTGACGTCAGCTCCGGCCGCCCATGACCGCCGCCAGCCTAACTCTTTGGTATTCGGGCCGACCGAGGACAGCGGACTACCCACAGGTTATGACTGCAGCAATGTGAGACGAAGAACATCTAGTTAATACAGCCAAACTATTAGGTATAACAATAGATGACAAGCACATACGAACCACACATCCTAACTGCAATAAAGAAAACACATTTCAAACTCGGTAAACTATATCGCCACAAGCTATACTTAGATAAAAATACCAAAATAAAACTAGTCAGTACCCTACTAATCCCCTCCCTTCTATATGGTAGTGCCATTTTTGCTAATCTGCACACAACCCATAGTAATAAATTACAATCCTGTTACAACAAAATAGCCAAATTCGTCTTGGAAATACCATACCGTTCTCATCACTGCCATGCCATCACCAAGCTCAAATGGCTAGAGTTTTCCCACCAGCTTCAATACACAAATCTAACCTTATCCCACAAACTAATTTCTAAACCAAATGACTTTCCTGCCCTCAACTCAATCCTACAAACATACACCCCCACAAGAACACTAAGATCTTCCTGCAAACACATGCTTACTATAACTAAACCCAACAAAAGAGCAGGACAATGTCTGTTCTCCCATACCATAGCTAGACTATGGAATAACCTTCCATTGGAAATAACCCAAACTGACCACCCAAAAACTTTTAAAGTAGCTCTAAAAACACATTATCTAAACAATCCATCCAGCACCTGCCTCAGGAGCAAACCACCTTAAACAGTACATTCCACCAAATACTAAGATGACAAAACTTTGCAAAACCCAGTCTTTATATTTTACTCATGTATTCCTACTATACAGGATACTATAATCTTACCAAGAAAGTACTGTTTCTTAGTCCATGCCTTGTCTATTAATGTAACATTACAACCTATTATAAGGATTTTTCTAGTTCAATTTAATGTAAATCCTAAGAAATGTAAATTTTAATATGTTTTTCTCCCTGTTATATCTGTAATACTTTTAACTGTATTTTAAATATTGTCTTTCTTTTGTAATGCTTGTGGAGCTTTTCTCCCTGGGCCTCCACTGAAAATGGGTCTCTGACCCAGTGGACTTTCCCGGTCAATAAATATATATATATATAAATATATATATATATATATATATATATATATATATATATATATATATATATAAATATATAGTTCTGTCCTGGTTTAATGCAGAAATATTGAATATTACAATTAGTTTGAATTATACCAGACATAAGGCCAAAGAAGATTTTTTTTTATGTCAAACAAAATGCTTGAAAATATTTAGTATGCTGGGGCCATTTCTTCAATGCAAGCTTCTAGATCAATAAAAAGGAGATCTGGAGAAGAACATAGTAGAACATTATGAATAAAGTGAAAAGGCTAGTAGTCTGGGAAAGTTTTAGATGCCAAATTGTCAAAAAGCCTGTGGTTTCAGTCCTGTTGTCTAATGAGGATGGGCCTTCCCATAGCAGATCCTTGACATACAACCCCCATTGGGGAGCTGAAGGTATTACTCTGTCAATCCCTTCATTCTCACCTCAAGCCAGGAAGTGTTTCAGGCTCAAGCTCTCATTAGGTGAGGGAGACCTCACTACCTGCAGAGTTTGATGTCTGCTTGAAAACATGACTTTCCTTGAGGTGGATGAGGCCCTGACATGCACTCTGAGATGATTGTTCTTCTGGTAATACTCTTATACCTTCCACCAGTCTGTCTCAGTAAAAAACTCTCTAGTGCTTATATTTTCTTCTTACAAAGTAGTTAGTTAGAACAGTTTTTCCCTCATTTATCTTTGAGCATTGATAGTTATTGATATGTTGCTGTATGCATCATAGTACAAGCAGTGCAAGAGTGGGTCTTGGTTGGTAAGCTGATGGCCACATGGATACTTATGACAGCAAGGACTGAGATACAGACTCTGAGAGGGGCAAAAAAAAACTACAAGGTTCGAGTTGACTCTGTGGCATAGATGAAAGATGATTTAAGTCCTCACTACAATCTAAGTGACTGGAGTTTGATTAGCAGATCTGGCATTGATGGAATTAGTAAGGGGAGGGAGAGGAATAAGCATGTTGTCTCCACTCACCTGTCTCAGGGATACTGAAAGCAGATGTGCCAGAAGTAGTGGCACTATGGAGTTGCCAGTGGTGATAGTGGATAGGTAAGAGCCCAAATTGAAGAAGTGCAATCAAGCAGGTGGAGCACAGGCTTGTAGTGTCCCATTACATGCTTCTTGAAGGTGGACCACACCACTATAGAGGTGGGAAGTTTGTTTTAGTGCATTCCATTGCATGCCCTTGCCCTTATACACAGCGGAAGCTGGCATGTTAGGGGAGAGGTTAGGGCTACATTTAGAAATACCCCATTGCTCTCAGTCTGTCAGTCCTATAAATAGTCAGCCTGATGTTCACCCATGGTGGTACGAGAATGAATGGGCCAATTGGGTGACCTGGCTGAGAAATGATGAGCACCCAATTCTCATGATCTATTCACTTCTCCAGACCCTCTCCTCTGTGTCATATTTTCTTGGCACCTCGCCTCCTCCAATTATATCTACTACCTTTCTCTCTCTGAACCATTGAAGTCTGTGATATAGCAGTTCTCCTTATTCTTGTGGGAGAAAACTGGTTTGTATATCACTGGACTTCATCAACAAGATGTTAACCCCTTGTATTCACATTTCCTTTCCTTCTACCTAGCACCCGACATCCTTCCTTCTTTTTTTCTTGGCCTCTCAGTGGATCCCTGAGTGGATTTGTGTGCGTGTATGCATGGATGTATCTGTGCAAGTATGTATATGTACCTCTTTTCTGTGTGCCTGGGCATGCACACAACAGTGAGCATGTAAGCCATCCTAAGAAGTAAAGCAGACTTCTCTTGAAGAAATGTGTGCACCCTCTACTAAAAATGATCTAAAGAGCACTCATGCTGTATGTCAAGCATTCATTCATTAATTCTTAGATTCCCCACTTTAACCATTTCCGGGTAGTATGGGAGCCAATGCTTGCACTCAGCTCGTACAAGGCAGAGAAACGTATGCTGGACAGGAAGCCAGACTATCGCAGAATGCACATATCTTCTCAGTCACTGACCCACAAGTTTGGAGGATTGCTAATTCACCATTAACATTTTCTTTGAGAAAGGAATTCACCTGACAAAAATCTACACTGGCAGAGAAAACACAGAGACTCTACATAGTAGGTACCCCTAACCAAGAATCAAAATAGAGAACAAGGACTGTGAGGATGCAACAATTACCAAAGATATGTTTTTGACATAAGCAGCACATAGAAGACCATGGTAATGTGAGTCAGTGCACATACCATGAAGATTACTCTCATCGTCCCAGAAAGACTTAAACTGAGATAATTAATAGTGTGATAGCACAAATGAACACATAAATGATATTCCATAGCTTGCAGCCTTAAATAAATAAATAAATAAAAATCTGGAACAGTTTCAGTTTTGGTTCATTTGTTTTATCATAAATAATCTATGACCTAAATGGACCCAGAACTGTTAAAGCTACTGAAGAAATCAGTATGTTATTCCTCTCTATAATCTGTGTGCAAACATATTGCAGAAGTTATCTCTGAAGAACCTTTTTTAAGTTGCACCAATCACGACATATCAAAGAGCTGTGGTATGATTCTTTAAGGGAAATGTGCTGTTTCCATCTGCAGGGATTCACATAAAAGATGTTTAACAGAGATGCTAGCAACACTGTGTTTCAAAAAGCCAAAGTGCCTAATCTTAGAACTTATACCCAGGTGACACAGCAGCATTTTAAAAACTGAAAATCCACACCTGACTTGTAAGTTAAAAACAGATTCATGAACCACAGTTTAAAAATTACAAAAATCAATGCAATAAAAGTGGAGTCAGGACTTTCATTTGAGACCAGAACACTTTTCCTGAGCAATTTCAGTTTATTTCTCAAAACAAGTTTAAGGAGAATTCAGAAATGGGTGTGGCAATTATGTAATCAGCGTATGATTTTTCCCTAAGGAATCTTGCTACATAAATAAGTTTATGATTTATTGAAGCAGTTTTCTTTTGTTGGTCAAAGTCAGCAGCAAGTGTTAGGAGGACATACACATAAATTGACACGCATCAGTACTTTGATAGCAAATAGTTAAAAGGGGGGATGAATATAGATTTTGGTTGGTTGGAGACAAATTATACTGGTCCAAATGATTTAATTATCTGTAGAGAAAAATGTGACCACCACCACACAGTGAAATGATTGGAGGTAGAGGTGGATTTTGAAGGGTTAAACACTAAACACTCCTGTTGCCGCCTCACAGCAAGAGGTTCTCCGGTTCGATCCTCGGCTAGGATGCCTTCTATGCGGAGTTTGCATGTCCTCCCTGTGGTCGTGTGGGTTTCCTCCAGGTGCTCCGGTTTCCTCCCACATCTCAAAGACATGCTGTAGGTGGATTGGACACTCTAAATTGGCCCTAGGAGTGAGTGCGTGTGTGTGTGTGTGTGTGCCTTCTGTC
Organism: Protopterus annectens; assembly: GCF_019279795.1. NCBI lineage: Eukaryota > Metazoa > Chordata > Ceratodontiformes > Protopteridae > Protopterus > Protopterus annectens. The sequence continues at coordinate 1,010,011,287 of NC_056746.1, read as the reverse complement.
GAAGGTTGGGCACTGGGCTGGCAACTCAACACCATAAAACTCCACTGCCAATCATGAGCGGACAGGTGATCAGCTGTGGCGACCCCTAACCGGGAAAAGCCGAAAGAAGAAGAAGAAACACTGAACACTCCTCTTGCTCTAATGTTTATGCATCATAACAACGCAATGCTGAGATGAATGTATGTAAGTGAAACTTGGAACTCTTGAGCTAACTTGCACTTTTGAGTCTTTTACACAACTAGTGCTCTTTGGGTTATTTGTGCACTAGGCACTGGTAAAATGCTTGCTTTATTATCTTTCAGATTCCTTTTGCAGAATACTTCTAGTCAAAGCACAGGTTATCATTTATTTTCTATTTACAACATATATTTATAATCTATTTGCATTTGCTTCTAGGCCACACGCTATGGAGCACCTGCTTTTTGCTATTTCCTTAAAATACTTTTGGAAGAGTCAGCAGCTTACTTGCAGATTTCTGCATGCGGTTTCAGGCCAATAGCTTTTGTGAGGCGGTTTCAGACTTAGATCTGTAAGAAATGCAATCAAATCCAAATGCAGAGAGTTTCCAAAAACATTTTAAAGATAATGGAATCAATTATATGTATTAATTAGGCATTACAAGAAGTTCACACTGATTTTCAAGGGTTTGGGATTTGAAATCTTGCGTGTAGATTGACAGGAAACATGGCTAGCAGTAGAGAAAGGAGTGTGCAGAAGGAATTCTTATCTTTTGGGGGCTTTACTGTCCCCTATTACTACTTAAAAGGTAACCTGGGTTATATATAACTAACTATTGTGATAAATTCCTCACTTTAACAGTGCCCCATATGCCCTTTTTTCACCCACACATTGCCTTTTTATTGCTGAACTGTATCTAAACTAGTACCACAGTATTTACATAAAGTACTTATCTTCTGAAAATAATATCCAAACTCTGTTAGGATGTATCTTTTATACAAGTCATTAGTATAGCCTGAAAGTATATCTTTTAAGAGAATTTTCTAGATTATACACCTGAGTTGTCTTTTATTGGGTTTTGTGTGTGTGTGTGCATGTGTGTGTGTGTGTGTGTGTGTGTGTGTGTGTGTGTGTGTGTGTGTGTGTGTGTGTGTGTGTGTGTGTGTGTGTGCCCTATTAACTTTCACCTGACAGCTATCACTGTCTTTTAAATGGAGTGTATCCAGTTTCAAATTGAAAATGCTGCTACATCGGATCATAGGATCATAGGAGGTTACTAGGCTAATGGCCCCAGGACCCTTAAAAGCCTAGCCAAGTTCGACCTGTGTTCCCAAGGGTGTCTGGTTCAAGCAGACACTAAAATCAGCACCTATTGCCGCTGTCCAAGAGGAACACAAAAGCTTTCTACCCTTTCCATAACAAAGGATGGTTTCGATCCCCCAACCTCTGGGTTATGGGCCCAGCACACTTCCGCTGCACCACTCAGTAGCGGAAGCCCTTCAAAATCCATCTGTACCTCCAACTATGTCACTGTGTAATTCACGATGACTGCCATATGACAATGCAAGCATTTCAATCTGGGAACTTATTATGATACATTTATTTGCTTACCTAAGACTACATACTCATTAAGAACAAACGCAGAAAGTCCTGGTTTAAGTATGTACACTAAGAAACTATTGAACATTTTCAATCATTTCTCAATCATCTTTTCTGCCTTGATGCAAGTTACAAAGTGAACCTGCAAAGGGGCATAATTTTACATATTTGACATATTTATCATTGTAATGGCTCCTGTCATACTGCTTGAGACAAGTTTGTTACAACAAGAGGCCTCTGAGATAAGCTTGCTTTGCAATGTGGAAAAAACAAACAACTGCTAAAATAGTGATATATAAATAAATAAAATGAACTACACATCTTTGTTTAATAAAAGCTAGAACTGTTATGTCCATGCTGCCATATGCGCTATGATTCTGAAGATAACAGCAGAAGCCATGGAGTGGTTTAATATTAATGTTTACTTCCTGCTTATGAATTATAGTGATGCATTCAGGAGGGTACACATTTCTAGATGAACATGTGTAAGAGCTCCAGATATGCAACATCTCCTAAAACCTTAATTATGCAACCAAGTGAAAGTATTCTCACACAACAGCTGCATTTGTTTACTACAAAAATACACATTCACTATCGTCTACTAGTACATCAAATGATTATGAAATCTTTTATCATACAATAGAGTAGCAATGTTGACTTTTGACTCCAGTATTAATTTCAGTAATTCTTCATTTACAGTTCATTTCTCCTGGAGAAACTCAGTGATTAAGGAGTTCTCACCAAGAGCAATAAACATCTCCACTGGCCCACTGGACTTGGGGCAAGGATGGGGCTAGTTCCAGCAGGCAAACCCAGTTCCCCAATAAAGTCCACCTTTCTGGGTCACTCTTGACTTATGACCTTAATCTTTAGATGTCAGAGAATATAAATTGTTATAAATTCATTGCATCATCTGGTATTGGTCATCTTTTTATTTTGGGATATTAACGGACCAGTTCATCCTTCTGAGGTATAGTACTGGTCATTGCTACCATCTGAAGGCATGGCTGTAGATATCCAGACTTCTTGGAGTATATTTCTGTTCATCCATCCTTCCTAGAGTATACTTGTGGTCATCCATCCTTCATGGAGAATCACTCTGTTTATCTACTCTTCTTGGAGTATCCTTCTTGGGGTATGGCCAGAGTCATAGCCAGCTCATCTAGCACCTAGTGCCATTCCTCGGTCTGCCACCCCTCAACCTACATTGAAAAGCTAAAAAAAAAAAAAAAAAAAAGGAAAGCTACCTACAAAAGCACCATCAAAATGCATTTCTGTGCTGGTATTCAGAAATTCAGAAATGCCAATGCAGAAATTAATTCTGGTACTGCACTACAGATTGATCAGCATCTGTGCCCAAGGAGGCTTCCCACTTTGCCTGACCCTAGCTATTCTTTTGGGTATGTTTGCTGTCTTCCATCCTTTGTGGGGTGTGTCTCTGGCCATCCAGCCTGTCATGTTATATATCAATGGTTCCCCAGTTATCTTCTCTGGTAGTGTAAAGAATTTCAACAAACAACAGCAGCATTTGAAGTAAAACAGCAACTTTAATAACACTCAAAATGTCTGCATAGCAAAAAGACAGTTAACAGCCCCACCTCTTATCATGACCTCTACGCTAACTGGTGCACCGGACTCAAAGCATGATGAGATGACTTGGATCTTAAAGAAACAGCAGCATATTACATATTCACAACATATACATAGACATAATACATAATACATATACATACACATATACATATGGATATACATATACAGTATCATTAGCAGACTGGAGTTCTGCAATATAATATATATATATATATATATATATATATATATATATATATATATATATATGTATATATATGTATACACACATATGCATATTCATGTACATATACATATACATACAAAAAGCTGTCCACATATTTTACCATCACACATCCTTACTGGGTATGGCTCTGGTCATCTTTCTTGGGGAATGCAAACTGTCATCTATCTTTCTTAGGGGCCATCCTCCCTTCTTGTGGTAGGCTATGGACATCATTTACACATCTTTCAGTTGTCTCTGGTCATCCTTCCATCTTTGTGCATGCCTCTGAATATCTAGCCGTTTGTCAAAATGCAGCCATCTTGCAGTGGGTGTCGCATTCCTTGGCAGGTGAGTACTGTGAATCCATTCTGCACAGCATCTCCATTTATACCCTCTTACTTCAAGGACATATATAAGAGGTCCTGCTCTTGAGACCACATGGGCTGGTTTCTATTTGTTATTTCTGTAATGTGCCAACACATATCATAGTTAAATCATTTCTCCTATACTGGTTACTAAACTCTGATTTCAATAGAACCAGTTTTAACTGTAGGTTCCTGTGCATAAGCAGTACCACTGGAGGTCAGACAGTAGTTATGGACACCACATTTTGCTACATAAGTATAGATTACTTTGAGCTTTAATGGCTTATCATTAGGGCTCAAAGTAGGGACTATTTTCTTAGAATAAAACTTTCTGCTAACCCATCTGTAGCTGGAAAATCATGAGCAGATAAGAAGTGCTTTAAAGTATTTTATTGAAGCACTTCAGTTAAGTTTTAAACTCAAAACAAAGCAAAAAAAAAAATAAGCAGCTGATAAACTCTAACCAAAACAGACCAAAATAAAAATATTTAAGGCAAAAACTACCATAACTGCAATAATATTTAAACACATTTTAATAATAAAAAAACAATGATAGTTAGGCACTTCACCTCATACAAATATTAACAAAGTCTTCCTCAGAAGAATAATGTCTCTTTTAAATAAGCCCCTGCAGTTGTAATAGGGAGCCATTTAACCTACTTTGCATAAATTGTTTTCATGCCAAAATCAATCTATATGCTTATTCTATACATTTGCTTACATAATTTCTGGGCATGTATAGTTTTGGCACTCAAGAATCACATAAAGAAAATGTTTTCTTTAACATCCAATTCTTAGCATCTCAGTCTCTTGGAATTCTATTTTCTAAATATAATTACTTTTATGCCAAAATCATTCCGTATAATTTGACTTGCTTTGAATTATCAATTGCTAGTTGTTCAGAACAAGTACATTAATTGGCCACAAGAATACTGCCATTTATTTTACTGACATGGCATATAAATGAACGATAGACAAAATTAGAAACCTATTTTTTCAAACTGGCTGTATCCCTTGGACTCGCCTAACATGGGGGTATAACTTCACACCCCTTACTTAAATATTCCACAAGCAAGGTTGCACAAATTCTAGAAAGCGATTACTTGCTTTTAATTGAAAAGCATCCCTATTTAAGTAAGAGCACAACTGAAGTTTGTATATAGAGAAAATAGGGGGTTTGGGGCATAGCATTGTTATAATATTGTACAATAAGGCAGCAAGACAGCAT